>NC_057387.1:105851144-105928152 GCF_019320065.1 Cervus canadensis
ACAAGTTATACAAGGACATGAATGTGAGCCTACATAACAAAGTCTGTGTATGAATTAGTCCAGGATCAGAAAAGTTAATAAACCAATTAACAAAATGTACTAAGCTTTGGTTAACCTTCAAAAGAGAAAGGTCAGGTTAAACATTTTTGGGGGCAAAAGAGAATAATAATAATTAGTACCATGCTCTGAGATATACTTTTTATTGAAAGCCATGTTTTTACTTTTTATTAGTTCAATAAATGGTGATATTAAGTTAACTCTCCAGGATGTAGAATCATCGCAGGCAATTAGCTCCATTTCAATCTTTGATCCTTTAAAACTGGGTCGGCAACTTTTCTGGGCTTGTGTCAATCATTTGTAAGACCTGAGAGAAGGAAAACCCTTAAAAATGGGAAAACTCACAATTTTTTTCAGGAGAGCAGAGTTCTGTCTACATTAAGCAATGAACAAAATTGTTCATTGCCCATAAAAGGTATTTATGCTATCTTTCCCCCAGCGAAAAAGATTAAAAAGGTCAGACTGATTTTCTAGGGATATCTTTGAATTAGGTACCTTTGTACTTAATAATTCTTATTTATTTGAAGACACTTCGTCTCTTCCTAACTTTTTTCTAAGCATATATCCCAACCTGTCTGAGCTGCCTCATTAAAAAAAGTAATATCACAATATAAAAAGTTTTCACAATAAAAATATTTCCAGTTCCAAGCAATAATTTCTTTTAAGCTATGCAGTAAGAAGATGTTTTCTTAGAGTTTGTTTTACTGTCTCTTGGCTTGTAGTTTCCATTTTTCGACCCTTTACTTAAAGCAAAGTTTCTCTTGAATTACGTACTCGGCAAGGTAAAATCACATTCTAATGAGTTTTTTTAAATGCGACCCCATCCTTAATTTTTTCATTTAGTGGCCTTTCACTGTTTTGCTTTAAAAAGTAGATCCCGAGGGAGGAGCCAAGATGGCGGAGGAGTAGGACGGGGAGACCCCTTTCTCTCCTACAAATTCATCAAAAGAATAACTGAACGCAGAGCAAACTTCGCAAAACAACTTCGGATCGCTAGCTGAGGTCATCAGGCGCCCAGAAAAGCAGCCCATTGTCTTCGAAAGGAGGTAGGACAAAATATAAAAGATAAAAAGTGAGACAAAAGAGCTAAGGACGGAGATCCGTCCCGGGAGCTCTTAGGCGGCATTGCTTGGGGTAGGGTCCAGGCCCGACTGCCCTGGGAGCTTCTGTGAGTTGCCAACTTGAACTGTGGGAGACCAAAAGAGAGAGAGTAAATTAACCGGCCCGAACACACTGCCGGCCGTTCGCAGAACAAAGAGACCGAGAGGGTCCAGAGAGGAGCTCGCAGGCTGCGGACCAGCCCAGCCCCGCCGGAGGCAGGAGGCAGGGGGAGGGGAAGGTCGCGGAGAGACACAGGGCGCAGGCACCCGACCGGCGCGGGCGGGGACTGGGGCTGGGGACGCGGAGGGCGGAAGGCGCGCGCGCCCGACTGGCGCCAGCGGAAACTGAGTCTGGGTCTGCGGAAGGGAGGGGGCGCGCCACACCTGGGTAGAGTGCACCCACCAAGCCCCTGGCTGCCTGGACCGCTCTGACGGGGAAGGCACAGAGAGCAGGCGCAGCTTTTCCTTCCGCGCTTTTGTGGAACACCCGAGGGCTGGAACCTCGCGCAGCGCGGGGCGCGCTCCATATAGAACAGCCGGGAGCCTGAGCAGCACAGACGGAGAAAGCAGTGTCAGCCCCTCCCGGCAGCCCCAGCCCATCCCCGCGGCGCAAGCCTGTCCCCACAGCGCAAGCCCCTCCCTGCCCCGCAGAGCGACGGAACTAGCTACCTGAATAAGAGTCCACCTCCGCCCGCCTGTGTCAGGGCGGAAATGAGGCTCTGAAGAGACCAGCAAACAGAAGCCAAATAAACAAAGGGAACCGCTTCAGAAGGGACTGGTGCAACAGATTAAAATCCCTCTAGGAAACGCTGACTACACCGGAGGGGCCTGTAGATATCGAGAAGCGTAAGCTGGAACGAGGAGCTATCTGAAACTGAGCCGAACCCACACTGACCGCAACAGCTCCAGAGAAACTCCTAGATATAATTTTACTTTTTTCTTTTTTTTAATTTTTTTTATTTTTTTTATTTTTTTCTTTTTTTTCTTTTTTCTTTCTTCTCTTTTATTTTCCTTTAAAATCCCCTATTACTCCCCCATTACTCCTTAACTTTCATTTCCACAGACTTTTACGATTTTTTAATTAGGGGGAAAAAAATTTTTTTTTCTTTTTTTTTTTCTTTTTCTTTCTTTTTTTTTCTTTTTTTTCTTTCCTTTTTCTCTTCTATTTTCTATTTTTCTTTTTCTCTTATTTCTTTTAAAGTCCTCTAGTACTCCTCTACTACTCTTCATTTTCATTTTCACTACACTATAACCTTACCAAAAAAAAAAGAGAAGCCCTATCTTTAAACCGAAGATTATTCTCTCCCAATCTTGACTCTCTGTTTTCTACCTCAGAACACCTCTATTTCCTCCTTTCCCCTTCTCTTCCCAATCCAATTCTGTGAATCTTTGTAGGTGACTGGGCTACGGAGAACACTCTGGGAACAGACAGCTGCGTAGATCTGTCTCTCTCCTCTTGAGTCCCCCTTTTTCTCCTCCTGTTCATCTCTATCTCCCTCCTCCCTCTCCTCTTCTTCAGGTAACTCTGTGAACCTCTCTGGGTGTCCCTAACGGGGGAGAATCTTTTAGCCATTAACCTAGAAGTTTTCTTATCAGGGCTGTATAGTTGGAGAAGTCCTGAGACTACAGGAAGAATAAAACTGAAATCCAGAGGCAGGAGACTTAAGCCCAAAACCTGAGAACACCAGAAAACTCCTGACTACATGGAACTTAAAGTAATAAGTGACTGTCCAAAAGCCTTCATACCTACACTGAAACCAACCACCACCCAAGAGCCAATAAGTTTTAGAGCAAGACATACCACACAAATTCTCCAGCAACGCAGGAACATAGCCCTGAACATCAACATACAGGCTGCCCAAGGACACACCTAACACATAGACCCATCTCAAAACTCATTACTGGGCACTCCATTGCTCTCCAAAGAGAAGAAATCAAGTTCCACGCACCAGAACGCTGACGCAAGCTCCCCTAACCAGGAAATCTTGACAAGCCAGTCGTCTAACCCCACCCACTGGGTTAATCCTCCACAACAAAAAGGAACCACAGACCTCCAGAATACAGAAAGCCCACTCCAGATACAGCAATCTAAACAAGATGAAAGGGCAAAGAAATACCCAACAGGTAAAGGAACATGAAAAATGCCCACCAAGTCAAACAAAAGAGGAGGAGATAGGGAATCTACCTGAAAAAGAATTTAGAATAATGATAATAAAAAATGATCCAAAATCTTGAAAACAAAATGGAGTTACAGATAAATAGCCTGGAGACAAGGATTGAGAAGATGCAAGAAATGTTTAATAAAGACCTAGAAGAAATAAAAAAGAGTCAATTAAAATGAATAATGCAATGAATGAGATCAAAAACACTCTGTAGGGAACCAAGAGTAGAATAACAGAGACAGAAGATAGGATAAGTGAGGTAGAAGATAAAATGGGGAAATAAATGAAGCAGAGAGGAAAAAGAAAAGATAAAAGAAAATGAGGACAACCTCAGGGACCTCTGGGAACATCCTGTGAAACGCCCCAACATTCGAATCATAGGATTGTTCCAGAAGAGAAGACAAGAAAGAAAAGGCCATGAGAAATAATACTCGAGGAGATAATATGCTGAAAACTTTCCCTAAAAAATGGGGAAAGGAAGATACCACCCAAATCCCAAGAAACCCAGAGAGTCCCAACAGGATAAACCCAAAGGCGAAACAACGCCCAAGACACAATATAACAATTAACAAAAGTCAAAACACAAAAACAAATATAAAAGCAGCAAGTGGTAAAAACAACAAATAAGCACACAAGGATTCCCATAAGGATAAACAGCTGAATCTATCAATAAGAAACCCTCCAGGCCAGAAGGGAAGGCAGGACGTCTGAAGTATGAAGAGAATAACCTACAACCTAGATTACTGTATCCAGCAAGGATCTCATTCAGATATGAAGGAGAATTCAAACGCTTTACAGATAAGCAAAAGCTGAGAGAATTCAGCACCACCAAACCAGCTCTTCAACAAATGCTAAAGGATCTTCTCTAGACAGGAAATACAGAAAGGTTGTATAAACGTGAACCCAAAACAACAAAGTAAATGGCAACGGGACCACACCTATCAATAATTACCCTAAATGTAAATGGGTTGAATGCCCCAACCAAAAGACAAAGATTGGCTGAATGGATACAAAAACAAGACCCCTATATATGCTGTCTACAAGAGCCCACCTCAAAACAAGAGACACATATAAGCTAAAAAGTGAAGGCTGGAAAAACAATATTTCATGCAAACGGAGACCAAAAGAAAGCAGGAGTCGCAATACTCATATCAGATAAAATAGACTTTCAAATAAAGGATGTGAAAAGAGACAAAGAAGGACACTACATAATGATCAAAGGATCAATCAAAGAAGAAGATATAACAATTATAAATATATATGCACCCAACATAGGAGCACCGCAATATGTACGGCAAACGCTAACGAGTATGAAAGAGGAAATTAATAGTAACACAATAATAGTGGGAGACTTTAATACCCCCACTCACAACTATGGATAGATCAACTAAACAGAAAATTAACAAGGAAACACAAACCTTAAATGACACAATGGACCAGCTAGACCTACTTGATATCTATAGGACATTTCACCCCAAAACAATCAACTTCACCTTTTTCTCAAGTGCACACGGAACCTTCTCCAGAATAGATCACATCCTGGGCCATAAATCTGGTCTTGGAAAATTCAAAAATATTGAAATCATTCCAGTCATCTTTTCTGACCACAGTGCAGTAAGATTAGATCTCAATTACAGGAAAAAAAATTGTTAAAACTTCAAACATATGGAGGCTAAATAACACGCTTCTGAATAACCAACAAATCATAGAAGAAATCAAAAAGAAATCAAAATATGTATAGAAATGAATGAAAATGAAAACACAACAACCCAAAACCTATGGGACACTGTAAAAGCAGTGCTAAGGGGAAGGTTCATAGCATTACAGGCTTACATCAAGAAACAAGAAAAAAACCAAAAATACAATACCCAACTCTACCCTAAACATAGAGAAGGAAGAAATGAAGACCCCACGGCCAGAGTTAGCAAGAAAGGAAAGAAATCTTAAAAATTAGGGCAGAAATAAATGCAAAAGAAACTAAAGAGACCATAGCAAAAATCAACAAAGCTAAAAGCTGTTTTTTTGAAAAAATAAACAAAATTGACAAACCATTAGCAAGACTCATTAAGAAACAAAGAGAGAAAAACCAAATTAACAAAATTAGAAATGAAAATGGAGAGATCACAACAGACAACACTGAAATACAAAGGATCATAAGAGACTACTACCAGCAGCTCTATGCCAATAAAATGGACAATTTGGATGAAATGGACAAATTCTTAGAAAAGTATAACTTTCCAAAACTGAACCAGGAAGAAATAGAAGATCTTAACAGACCCATCACAAGCAAGGAAATCGAAACTGTCATCAAAAATCTTCCAGCAAACAAAAGCCCAGGACCAGATGGCTTCACAGCTGAATTCTACCAAAAATTTAGAGAAGAGCTAACACCTATCTTACTCAAACTCTTCCAGAAAATTGCAGAGGAAGGTAAACTTCCAAACTCATTCTATGAGGCCACCATCACCCTAATTCCAAAACCAGACAAAGATGCCACAAAAAAAGAAAACTACAGGTCAATATCACTGATGAACATAGATGCAAAAATCCTTAACAAAATTCTAGCAAACAGAATCCAACAACATATTAAAAAAATCATACACCACGACCAAGTGGGCTTTATCCCAGAAATGCAAGGATTCTTTAATATCCGCAAATCAATCAATGTAATACACCACATTAACAAATTGAAAGATAAAAACCATATGATTATCTCAATAGATGCAGAGAAAGCCTTTGACAAAATTCAACACTCATTTATGATTAAAACTCTCCAAAAAGCAGGAATAGAAGGAATATACCTCAACATAATAAAAGCTATATATGACAAACCCACAGCCAGCATCACCCTCAATGGTGAAAAATTGAAGGCATTTCCCCTGAAATCAGGAACAAGACAAGGGTGCCCACTCTCACCACTACTATTCAACATAGTGTTGGAAGTTCTGGCCACAGCAATCAGAGCAGAAAAAGAAGTAAAAGGAATCCAGATAGGAAAAGAAGAAGTAAAACTCTCACTGTTTGCAGATGACATGATCCTCTATATAGAAAACCCTAAAGACTCTACCAGAAAAATTACTAAAGCTAATTAATTGAATATAGTAAAGCTGCAGGATATAAAATTAACACACAGAAATCCCTTGCATTTCTATACACTAACAATGAGAAAACAGAAAGAGAAATTAAGGAAACAATACCATTCACCATTGCAACAAAAAGAATAAGATACTTAGGAGTATATCTACCTAAAGAAACAAAAGACCTATACATAGGAAACTATAAAACACTGATGAAAGAAATCAAAGAGGACACAAACAGATGGAGAAAAATACCGTGTTCATGGATTGGAAGAATCAATATTGTCAAAATGGCTATTCTACCCAAAGCAATCTATAGATTCAATGCAATCCCTATCAAGCTACCAACGGTATTTTTCACAGAACTAGAACAAATAACTTCACAATTTGTATGGAAATACAAAAAACCTCGAATAGCCAAAGCAATCTTGAGAAAGAAGAATGGAACTGGAGGAATCACCTGCCTGACTTTAGGCTCTACTCATCAAAGCCACAGTCATCAAAGGACAGTATGGTACTGGCACAAAGACAGAAAATATAGATCAATGGAACAGATAGGAAAGCCCAGAGATAAATCCACAAACCTATGGACACCTATCTTTGGACAATAGGAGGCCAAGAATATCAATGGAAAAAGACAACCTCATTTAACAAGTGGTATGCTGGGAAAACTGGTCAATCCCACTTGTAAAGGAATGAAAACTAGAACACTTTCCTAACAGCCATAACAACAAAAATAAACTCAAAATGGATTAAAAGATCTAAATGGTAGACCAGAAACTAATAAAACTCCTAGAGGAGAACATAGGCAAAACACTCTCCGACATAAATCACAGCAAGATCCTCTATGACCCACCTCCCAGAATATTGGAAATAAAAGCAAAAATAAACAAATGGGACCTAATGAAACTTAAAAGCTTTTGCACTACAAAGGAAACTATAAGTAAGGTGAAAAGACAGCCCTCAGATTGGGAGAAAATAATAGCAAATGAAGAAACAGACAAAGGATTAATCTCAAAATATACAAGCAACTCCTGCAGCTCAATTCCAGAAAAATAAATGACCCAATCAAAAAATGGGCCAGAGAACTAAACAGACATTTCTCCAAAGAAGACATACAGATGGCTAACAAACACATGATAAGATGCTCACAACATCAACTCATTATTAAAGAGAAATGCAAATCAAAACCACAGAATGAGGTACCATTACACGCCAGTCAGGATGGCTGCTATCCAAAAAGTCTACAAGCAATAAATGCTGGAGAGGGTGTGGAGAAAAGGGAACCCTCTTACACTGTTGGTGGGAATGCAAACTAGTACAGCCGCTATGGAGAACAGTGTGGAGATTTCTTAAAAAATTGGAAATAGAACTGCCATATGACCCAGCAATCCCACTTCTGGGCATACACACTGAGGAAACCAGATCTGAAAGAGACACGTGCACCCCAATGTTCATCGCAGCACTGTTTATAATAGCCAGGACATGGAAGCAACCTAGATGCCCATCAGCAGATGAATGGATAAGGAAGCTGTGGTACATATACACCATGGAATATTACTCAGCCATTAAAGAGAATTCATTTGAATCAGTTCTAATGAGATGGATGAAACTGGAGCCCATTATACAGAATGAAGTAAGCCAGAAAGATAAAGAACATTACAGCATACTAACACATATATATGGAATTTAGAAAGATGGTAATGATAACCCTATATGCAAAAACAGAAAAAGAGACACAGATGTATAGAACAGACTTTTGGACTCTGTGGGAGAAGGCGAGGGTGGGATATTTCAAAAGAACAGCGTGTATACTATCTATGGTGAAACAGATCACCAGCCCAGGTGGGATGCATGAGACAAGTGCTCCGGCCTGGTGCACTGGGAAGACCCAGAGGAATCGGGTGGAGAGGGAGGTGGGAGGGGGGATCGGGATTGGGAATACATGTAAATCCATGGCTGATTCATATCAATGTGTGACAAAACCCACTGGAAAAATAAAAAAAGAAAAACAAAAAGAAAAAAAAAATAAATGAGGTTTTACAATGTGCAAAGACAAAACAACACCTTGAAGTAAGTTAATACAAACCCAGATCCAATACCCTGCATTTCTTTTTAAAAAATATTTTTATTGAAGTATTAGTGGCATATAATATTAAATTAGTTTCAAGTGTACAAAATAATGGTTTGGTATTTGTATACATTAGGAAATAATCACAATGAGTCTAGTTAATATCTGTCACCAGACATAATTACACATTTTTTTTTCTTGTGAAGAGAACTTTTAAGATCTGTTTTTTTCTTAGCAGCTTTCAAATATACAGTGCAGTATTATTAACTAGTCAGTATGCAGTGCATAACCTTCCCATGACTAATTTATTTTATAACTGAAACTCTGTACCTTTTGATCCCCTTCACATACTTCTCCTACTCCCGCTCAACCCCACCTCCACAACTACCAATCATTTCTCCGTATCTATGAGCTTGTGTGTGTATTTTTTTCCCTTAGATTCCACATGTAAGTGAGATCCTGAGTCTTTCTCTGTCTGACTTATTTCACAAAGCATAATGCCTTTGATGTCTATTCATGTTGTCACAAATGACAATATTTCATTCTTATTTATGGATAAATTTAATATACATACAGATATATATTACACACATTTTCTTTATCCTTTCATCCACTGATGGACATTTAGGTTGCTTTCAAGTCTTGGCTATTGTAAATAATGCTGCCTGGGGGTGCATATATCTTTTCAAGTCAGCATTTTTATCTTCTTTGGATAAATACTCAGAAGCAGGATTGCTGGATCATATGGTAGTTCTAATTTTAGATTTTTTAAAAACTTATTCTTTTCTCTTTAATTATTTACTCTTTATTTCTGGCTGCATTGGGTCTTCATTGCTTCCCACAGGCTTGCCCTAGTTGCAGCAAGCGGGGGTTACTCTCTAGTTGCAGTGTATAGGTTTCTTGTTGTGGTGGCTTCCTTTGTTGGAGAGCATGGACTCTAGGCATGTGGGTTTCAGGAGTTGTGGCATGGGGGCTCTGGAGCTTGTTCTCAGTAATTGTGGCGCATGGGCTTTGTTGCTCTGTGGCAAATGTAATCTTCCCCAAGCAAGCTTCGAACCCATGTCCCCTGAATTGGCAGGTGGATTCTTAACCACTGGACCACCAGGGAAGTCTCTAATTTTAATTTTTTGAGGAACTTCCATTCTGTTTTCATAGTGGTTCCACCAATTTACATCCCCACCAATGGAGCACAGATGTTCCCCTTTCTTCACATCCTGGCCAACACTTGTTATTGTTTGTCTTATTGATAATAGTCATTCTAATATGCTCTGTTTTTTCTTTAATTGAAAAATGGGGATGATGGTAGTGAATTTAAAATTTATTAGATCTCTCCTCTTTCACAAAGAAGTATTGATAATAGTTTCTTTTTTGACATGGAGAGTCATTTTTTACATTTAAAAACAATATTTTAGAAAAAATAACAGGATATAAAGTTCAATTTCATCAGACAAGAAGAACATTCAGAAAATTCATTTCTAGGCAGCAACAACAACAAAAGAAGAACAAAGAAGATAACAAGTAAGCATAAAAACAAAAGCTTAAAATAACAGAAATAAAACTGCCTGGTGTTCATTGTTAAAACAGATGTGAATGAGCTAAGCTTCCTTGTTAACATTAAAAGACTCTAATTAAATGATGACTTGAAATCCATCAAGTTTATATCACAGGAAAGTTAAAACCCTACTCTACAACATGAAAGAAAGTGAATTACATGGTCAAAATATACCATGTTCCTTGATAAGAAGTTTCAACATTTTGAAGATATTTATTTCTAACTGACTCTTAAATACAATTCTAATAAATAGTCAAATAAATGTTTTAAAAGTTAGCAAGATGATTTTTACTCATCCTGAGAGAATAAACATAGGAGAAATCAAAACAAAAATTGAAGCAGTGGAATAAAAAAGGCTCTTAATTTTAGACATTAAAATATATTTTAAAGGTGCATTAATAGAAAGAGTCTAGTATGGATATAAAATATCACTGCAATATCCTAGAAATCACCAGAATAGACCCACATAAATAAGGCAACATTTCCTGCTACTAGGTAAAAAATAGACTATTCAATACTTTGTGGTGAGTTAACTTGCTGATTGTTGTAAATTAATAAATTGTATCACTATATCATAGCACATACCTAAATGAAGACCAAATTAATTAAAATGTTAAACATAAAAGATAAAATAATAAAACAACTAAAATAAAATAAAGATAAAATAAGGCCAAATAGTTGCTTGATTTTTGGGCAGAGAGGGACTTCTAGATCAAAATGCAAAAGGATAAAAAAAACACAACAGCATAAAATGTAGGGCTTGACTACATAAATATTAAAATAATAATAACTCCTTTTTTTTTTTTTTCAGAAAGTCCGTAAGTCAAATTTAAAGGAGGATGAGCAAAACTAGAAACTGATGTCTCTCTCTGTCTCTGTCTCTCTCTTTCTCTCTCTCTCTCACACACACACACAAGGTTAATATCTTGATTATAATATTGTAATTAGCCTCCAACTAATAAAAATAAATGAAAAAAAGAAATTAATATCAATTAGGAAAAAAAAATCTAACTGGAAAAACTGGGCAAAATGCACAAATTGATGAATTACAATGAAGAAACCCAAGTAGCCAATCAACATATAAAAAATGTTCAAATCAGCAGAGCAGCTCCCTCGCTGCGATCTATTGAAAGTCAGCCCTCGACACAAGGGTTTGTCGCTCCGGCCGGCCGCCCGCCCGCCGGCGGGCCGGGGCGTTGTGGTGGTCCGTGCCACCCTCGCTCTTTTCCCTCCGCGGGCTCTGCCTCTCCCCCGGGGCGGTCGAGGGGCCGCCGTCCTCTACGGAGCTGGGGGATGGGGGGCAGCGGGTCGAGGAGAGGGAGAAGAGGGGGGCGCCCCTGATGGCGCCTCCTGGCCTCGGGGTGCTGCGCCCTCCTCCTCTTCCCCGCCGCGGGCCCTCCTGGCCCCGCGGGCTGGGACGGGGGACGGGGAGAGAGGCGTGGCGCGGACGAGAGTCTGGGGGCGCGCCGCAGGGCGGCCCCGTCGTTCCCTTTCCCAGGGGGGGCGAGCGGGGCCGGGGGGATGGTGGCGCGCGCCTGTGGCGGCTGTCACCGTGCGCGCACGTGTCCCTTCCCTCTGGCCCTGGGGGGCAGGGAGAGGGAAGATGACGGCACGTGGGTACTCGCGGGGCCCTTGCGCTCTTTCCTTCCCACTAAAAAAAAAAAAAATGTTCAAATCATAAGTTTAAAAAAAGATACTAAAATTCAATAAATGTGACTGTCAAATTGAAATAGAGTAAAATATGCACAATTACTGGGTGCTGGAAAGGGCACAAGAAGCAAGCACTCTTACACACCTATGGGTGGAGATGTTATCAATATACATTAAAACCCTGAAAAGTGTTCATAATCTTCAGTGTATAAATCCCATTCCCAGGAATTTATTCTAGGGAAGCATGCACTAAGATTTACCTGTAAGGATGATCTTTATTGCATTTTAAAAGTAGGACAAAACTGATGATAATAAATCTAAATTTGTGCATTATTTCATTTTATCTTCAGACAGCCATGTGAGGTCTATCCTGTTATTATCTTTACTTTAATGGATAAAGAGATAGAAGATCAAAACAACTCAAATGCCCAGCAAAAAAGGATGGCTACACATGTCATAGAACAGAAATAATATGAATGTAGTAGAGTCATGGAAAATTATGTTTCTCAGAGAATATTGACTTAAAAAAAATTCACAACCTAAAAGTTGAGAGTTCCTAAAAGTGGGAATTTTTAGGACTTCAAGCATCTCAAGTGACCCAGAGAGAACTGCTCCAAGGAGGCAAGGGAGGAGCCAGGTTATACGTAAGTTTTGCAACAAAGACAAGTAGTATAAATGTCAAAAGCTTTTTTGTAAATTAAAGAAAACCAGATATCCCACATTAAGGAATTTAATGCTTTTCTAAATATGAGAAGATGCAAGAGTCTGGACTCACTGAAATCGCTCCTTTGATAGGCACCTCGGCTGTATGGGGCCACTTCCCTGCGTTTTCACTTCCTGAGTTTCTTCCTCAGGACTCACCATAAGGAGTGGCTGCGGTCTGATGGCTGCTAGATGGTAGGTATTCTTCTCCTTCCTGAGTTCCCTTGGGGCTCACCAGCTCACATTGGAGGGCTGTGATCACTGATGACTGTGACATCCTTGTTTACTGATGTGGCAGGAAATATTCTATTTCTCAATACAAAGGGACGTTACTAAATGCTCACAGTAATTTGTAAGCATATGTGTGAGTTGGGTACCAAATATGTGGCCACATGACTTTGTGAAAAAACATATAGAACATATATTTTTCCCTAGGAAAACAGGGATAGATGATGAAAGAAAGAAGCAGAGTGGGGGATAGGGAGGGTGGAGGTGTGGAAGAGAGAAAGAATTCTGTAAACAGTGGTTTTGCTACCTAGGTTAGAGAATGGTGATGATTTTCTTTTTCTTATCCTTTGCCTTCAAATTTTCTTCAATAAACACACAATTTAAGAATAAAATAGAATGTTATTTAAGGGAGGGGGACAATAATCAATGTCATTTCAAAGGTCTTCTTTTGAATAGGGAAGAAGGATTTTTTTTTCAGATTTACAGCTGAGCCCTAACCGTCTATCCAAGTTGCTGAGGTCACTAAAGTTCACAAAGCTACCTGATCCTGGAAGAACAGGGCTGGTTTATTTACCTTGGAATAATTCTACTCTTTGGTCCAGGTAGATTCTGGCTTAAAAGATACTACTTAGATCACTAAATCCTTCCTCTGGCTAAGGGTTTTGTTCTGAGGATGAAGTTTCTGTGCATTTTCCAGCTAAATATATATGTACTGATGTTCATGCTTGCATACTGATATTTCTGCAAGCTTTCAGCTCCGTGCTGGCCCAGATGAAGTGACAAATTCTACTGCATTGTCATCTGAATTTCTGCAAACTAAGCTTTTCACTGACTGGGAAAAAAAATCCTCACAGAGTTCCTGATCAAGTCACTGTAGCAAGATAATGTGGGCTACAGAGCAAGGGCTGAAATGTAGAAGGACTGTTAGGGTGTCTGTCAAGTCTGGACTGTAGCCACCACAATGACTACAGATAGATGGGTCACAGCTTTGCCCAAGGCCAAGGCCTACAGGCAGGAGGGTTCCTTCCAGAAGGGCAGAGCTTCAGGTAACTTATAGGATGTGGGTTTTCAGGTTAGGAAAATAAGAGACAGCCTCAGATGACAAAATATAGAAAATCCTAAAGTATCCACCCAAAAAATTATTAGAACTAGTAAATGAATTCAGTAAAGTTGCAGGACACAAGATTAACATACAGACATCTGTGGCTTTTCTGCATACTGATAATGAATGATCAGAAAGAAAAAGCCAAAAAAAAAAAAAAACTGATTCCATTTAAAATCACATCAAAAAGAATAAACTTAACCAAGGAGATGAAAGACTTATACTCTGAAAACTATGAAGCACTTATGAAGGAAATCAAACATGATACAAATAAATGGACTGTGCTCTTAGACTGGAAGAAATAAGTGACTCTATCACTTACTAGCTGTGTGACCCCAGACAATTATTTAACCTCTCTGTGCCTCAGTCCCTTCAGCTATGAAAGAGATGATAATAAAAGTAGTGACTTCACATGATTGGAATGGCAATCTTAAGAGTTAATATAGATAAACTGCTTAGGAGAGGATCTAGCACATAGTAAGCTTTATAGATACATGAACTGTTATTACTATTACTATTATTGTTCTTATTGCCATCATCTTTGATTGGTTGCTCAGTGTGGACTCTCTGAGACTGCAGGTCAATGAGTAGTCAGACTGGAGATCACAAAGAGAAACTGGAGCCAGATTGGGAATGGCAGGCCCAGCGAGGATTTCAACCCTTCTCTTCGTGGGTGAATTTCCACAAGCAGAGACCTGCAGCTCGGTTAAGGGAAGGCTTACACATACCTGTGTCCTGGACCTGTGGAATGGAAGCTCTCTCAGAGCCTCAGCCTCAGGTTTAGTCCCTGCTTTGGCCATCTCAAGCGGATTCAGCCTGCCCTCAGAGATGAGGACTCAGCCTCACATGCCCCCATCTTGATCACTAAGGCTGAAGGAAAAGGCACAGATGGCTTCAGAACTGGAATGGGAGTGGCCACTCGGCAGGACGAATTCCAGACTGTGGGCCTGAATCCTAAGGCGGCACTGACAAGTAGCTGCGTGGATGCCAGGAGCCCAGCCAGGTAGGGCTCAACATAGGCTCGGTCGGTGGGGAAATGCTGCTGGTTTTCTCTGCCCACTGAAGCTGAGTGAAAAATACCGAGACAGAGTTTGGAGGTAATAGAAAGGTGACTTTAAATCTCAGCAGGCGGAGAGGGGAACACAGTAGTCTCCTGCCTCAAGAACTGTGCCCCCTACTCCATAAGGAGTCTAGGGGCTGATATAAGATGAGGGCTCACAACTGGTCAACCACTTGTAAAAGAATGAAACTAGAACACTCTCTAACATCATACACAAAAATAAACTCAAAATGGATTAAAGATCTAAATGTAAGACCAGAAACTATAAAACTCCTAGAGGAGAACATAGGCAAAACACTCTCCGACATAAATCACAGCAGATCCTCTATGACCCACCTCCCAGAATATTGGAAATAAAAGCAAAAATAAACAAATGGGACCTAATTAAACTTAAAAGCTTTTGCACAACAAAGGAAACTATAAGTAAGGTGAAAAGACAGCCCTCAGATTGGGAGAAAATAATAGCAAACGAAGAAACAGACAAAGGATTAATCTCAAAAATATACAAGCAAGTCCTGCAGCTCAATTCCAGAAAAATAAATGACCCAATCAAAAAATGGGCCAAAGAACTAAACAGACATTTCTCCAAAGAAGACATACAGATGGCTAACAAACACATGAAAAATGCTCAACATCACTCATTATCAGAGAAATGCAAATCAAAACCACAATGAGGTACCATTACACGCCAGTCAGGATGGCTGCTATCCAAAAGTCTACAAGCAATAAATGCTGGAGAGGGTGTGGAGAAAAGGGAACCCTCTTACACTGTTGGTGGGAATGCAAACTAGTACAGCCACTATGGAGAACAGTGTGGAGATTCCTTAAAAAACTGGAAATAGAACTGCCATATGACCCAGCAATCCCACTTCTGGGCATACACACTGAGGAAACCAGATCTGAAAGAGACACGTGCACCCCAATGTTCATCGCAGCACTGTTTATAATAGCCAGGACATGGAAGCAACCTAGATGCCCATCAGCAGATGAATGGATAAGGAAGCTGTGGTACATATACACCATGGAATATTACTCAGCCATTAAAAAGAATTCATTTGAATCAGTTCTAATGAGATGGATGAAACTGGAGCCCATTATACAGAGTGAAGTAAGCCAGAAAGATAAAGGCCAATACAGTATACTAACGCGTATGTATGGAATTTAAAAAGATGGTAATGATAACCCTATATGCAAAACAGAAAAAGAGACACAGATGTACAGAACAGACTTTTGGACTCTGTGGGAGGCGAGGGTGGGATGTTCTGAGAGAATAGCACTGAAACAAGTATACTATCAAGGGTGAAACAGATCACCAGCCCAGGTTGGATGCATGAGACAAGTGCTCAGGGCTGGTACACTGGGAAGACCCAGAGGGATCGGATGGGGAGGGATGCGGGAGGGGGGATCGGGATGGGGAACACATGTAAATCCATGGCTGATTCATGTCAATGTATGGCAAAAACCGCTACAATGTTGTAAAGTAATTAGCCTCCAACTAAAAAAAAAAAAAAAAAAAAAAAAAGATGAGGGCTCACAATCAGGAGTCAGTGACGAGGGACAAATGTGTTAGAATCTTGATTTCTTCCTCTTGCATTGTTTCAAAGGCTGGCATCAGTAACCCAGTAAGTTACTGAGTTTGGAAGTTTGGTGTCTCTGTGGCCTCTTTCTGATATGTAACTATAAGGGGAAGGGTGCTGTAGGGGTAAAACGCCAGACACAGGATGGATTTAGCATAGAGGAAAAGTAAAATAGGTGCAACGTGTAGCTCCTGCAGAGTTAGGGGGCAGAAAAGCAAACTTAGTTTCAGACATGCAAAGTTAGGAGCAGTTAAAGTTAAAAAAAAGAAGAAAACTAGAAATATTCAGGCCTGCTCACTGTTCTCTTTATCTTCTTTGTTTTCAGGAAAGGGAAAGAAAAAACTCATTTTTCTTTTTTTCCTTTGCACTGCAACAGAAGTGGAGTACTTAGCTGCTGAATGAGCAGGACCCCAGTGAAAGCAGAAAACAACAGCTTTCTCACACTTGCCCTTTTGATCCCTGCTTTCCCACCTCTGGGGTGATCTCCTAGTCTGGACTGGTCACTCTTTTATAATAGAGTTCTCTTTAGTAATTAAATCACCCAGTCCCATACAATCGTTAAAGCACAAAGCTTCTTCCCGTTCCCCAGGCTGGGCTTCAGCACAGGATAGGCAAAAGCAGGAGGTTGTCTTTTCTTCTCTTTTCCTCTCTATGCACATTTCTTCCACCTCATCCACCCTACCAGGTTATCTTTGACTCCTCTGGGGATAAAACAGGAAGGGAGAGAGAAAGTCAGGGCAGGCAAGGTCTTGCTGGACTTGCCGTGATTGTTTTGAGCTTGACTGATGACCTTCAGTGTAACCCAGAGACCCTTCTTGGGGATATTCCTTTCGAAGATGGCTCCAGATCAGTTCTTTCCCTGGGCCTCTTGGCTCGCGGGGACCCTGGCCACCCTTCACTCTGCCTGGTTGGTAGGTATGTAGTGAGACTCAGTGCAGCCTGGCCTCTCCCTCTCTCCTTCAGCTCATCAGCCAAGCCTTGATCTCTTGCTTTACGCTTCTCAGATGCGTGTCAGACAGCAGATCATTGTCTTTCTCTATTTCCAAGGGACACATACTAAGCTTTCTAAGACATCCCCTCAAAGCCTTACTCTACTTGGCTTAAGGTAAGGGGGATGTTCTTCTCCTCCCCTTGGGCTGTGGTGGACACACAGGGACTGCCCTCTCCAATAAATTGCTCCAGCTCTCACCCTACAACACTTCAAATTGAATTCTTTATGCCTTTGACCTGGATGATAAACTAACATTCTCAAAACTGGTTTCGGCCACGCCTTCCTGTTTATACATCCCGTCTGGGCGGTCAAGCATGTCATCTGCTTCCTTTCCAAACTGACAGCTCTTGAGGACAGGGATTTTGTCTATTAACAACTATGAGCAACTCACCTCCTTAAGCTGGATTTTCCATTTATTTGGTGTTGTAGGCAGAATAACTAAAAAGGAGAGTGAAAAAGCTGGTTTGAAACTCCACATTAACAAACTAAGATCATGGCATCTGGTCCCATCACTTCATGGCAAATAGAAGGGGAAAAAGTGGAAGCAGTGACAGATTTTATTTTTTGGGCTCCAAAATCACTGCAGATAGTGACTGCAGCCATGAAATTAAAAGATGCGTGCTCCTTGGAAGGAAAGCTATGACAAACCTAGACAGTGTATTAAAAAGCAGAGACATCACTCTGCAGACAAAGGTCTGTGTAGTCAAAGCTATAGTTTTTCTGGTAGTCTTGTACGGATGTGAGAGTTGGACCATAATAGAAGACCGAGAGCCAAAGAATTTACGCTTTCAAATTGTGGTGCTAGAGAAGACTCTTGAGAGTCCCTTGGACTGCAGAGAGATCAAACCAGTCAATCCTGAAGGAAACCAACTCTGAATATTCACTGCAAGGACTGATACTGAAGCTCCAATACTTCAGCCACCTGATGTGAAGAGCCAACTCATTGGAAAAGACCCTGATTTTGGGAAAGATTGAGGGCAGGAGAAGAGAGCAACAGGGGATGAGATGATTGGATGGCATCACCGACTCACTGGACATGAATTTGAGCAAACTCTGGGAAATAGTGAAGGACAGATGAGCCTGGTGTGCTGCAGCCCCTGGGGTTGCAGAGAGTTGGACATGACTTAGTGAATGAACAGCAAGGCAGAATAGCGTCCCCTCCCCACTCCAAGATATACACATCCTAATCCTTGGAAACCATGAATATGTTAGGTTCCAAGGCAAGGAGCAATGAAAGTTTCAGGTACAATTAAGGTCACTAATTTCTTATCAGCTGACTTTGAGAAGGGGAGATTATCTGGATTTTGTAATCCACATGCAATAACAAGAGTCCTTAAAAGTGGAAGAGGGAGGCAAAAGACCAGAATCAGAAAGAGATTTGAAGATGCAGCTGACTTTAAAGATGGAAAGAGACCAAAAGTCAAGGAATAAGTGTGGTCTCTAGAAGCTGAAAAAGGCAAGACAATTCTCCTCTAGAACTTCCAGAAAGAAAGACAGCCCTGCTGACACCTTGATTTTAGCCCAGTGGGACCCATTTAGGACTTCTCTTCTGAACTTCTGTAAGATAATACATTTCCATTGTTTGAAGCCACAAAGTTTGTGGTGGTTTGTCATAGCACCAACAAGAGACTAAGACAATCAACACTCACATACTGGTTGAATCATAAGATTATACTGAATTGGAAGGTTGCTTTACAAGTGTAGAAGGAAAGACAAAAATCCAGAGGGCTGTTTCTTGCAGGCTGTGGAGAGTCTTCTGAACTATCCTGGACCCTGCCTCTGCCCACCTCTGTAGTGGTGGGTACTCAGGTCTGCCAATTTTCATGGTGCCCCCATGGACAGTGCTAGGTTAACAAAGCTAATTCCTTGTTTGCAAACATCTCCTTTCACATCTGCCTGCAGACCATTCTCTTCTGCAATTTTGTTGCTGCTTCTCAGAATTATAAATTAATCAATGCACTTACTAAATATTTTTCTTGCAATTTGGATGAGTGTTATAACATGAAAATAGAACTCCCTCCCCCACCAACTCCCAACCCCTCATTTCTGATCTTCAGGGATAAACTGTTATATCTGTGGATCTTTTCAGAATGTGCATAATAGTCCATGCAAGCATTAAAAAAAAAATGTACTTATGCATATCAGTGGGAGAAGAGGACCAAGATATATATTTGTACACAAAGTAAGCTATATCACAATATCTATAGTATGATTAATTTTGTGTTAAAGTATTTCACATAAGTGTATGTACACAAATAGGTAAATGTATACCAGCTTATGTGTAGAAAATTCTGAAAAAGTCTACAGATATAACAGTAGTTTATCTCTGAAGGTCAGAAGTGAGGGGTTGGAAGTTGGCAGGGGGAGGGAGTGTAGTCCATAGGGCTTCCCAGGTGGCCCTAGTGGTAAAAAATCTACCTGCTAATGCAGGAGATGCAGGAGGTGTGGGTTCAATCCCTGGGTTGGGAAGATCCCTAGGAGTAGAAATTGGCAACCTGCTCTGGTATTCTTGCCTCGAAAATTCCATGGACGGAGGAGCCTGGTGGGCTACTGTCTATGGTGTTGCAAAGAGTTGGACACAACTGAGTGTGCACACACACACACACACACACACACACACAGTAGTCCATAATTTTACCTTCAGTTCAGTTCGGTTCAGTTCAGTCACTCAGTCATGTCTGACTGTTTGCGACCCCGTGGACTGAATTTCTATAATAATACACCATAATGTTTACCATAATTTCTATAACCTCTTCCATAATGGCAGTTAGATATCTTAGTGTATAACAGATTCTTTAATAATTATTAAATCATTTCTCCCAAGGCCACACACTGACAGGCATTTTATTATTTTCATAGGCCCTCAGCCTGTGAAACTCATTTTTGGAATTTCTACCTGACAACATCATCAAACATATGTAAGTACACCCACATTCCATATCATATACATTTTGCCACCCCATGGACTGAATTTCTATAATAATACATCATAATGTTTACCATAATTTCTATAACCTCTTCCATAATGGCAGTTAGATATCTTAGTGTATAACAGATTCTTTAATAATTATTAAATCATTTCTCCCAAGGCCACACACTGACAGGCATTTTAATATTTTCATAAGCCCTCAGCCTGTGAAACTCACTTTTGGAATTTCTACCTGACATCATCATCAAACATATGTAAGTATACCCACATTCCATATCATATACATTTTTGTTGTAAAAAGTTGAGGATTTTTTATAATTTTGCTTTATAAATAATTTGGCTCTGACTAATTTAATTTATGGTTGACTACAATTTCTCAGCAATCATCATGCAAAGTCAAGAATTCTCACAAAGTGGGACAATTTAACATGCAAAAAGTTTGTAAATGTAATGACTTTTTAGGAAAGCATTTTATTTTATATTGGAGTATAGCAGATCAATCTTGTGATAGCTTCAGATATATAGCAGAGTGACTCAGCCATACATATACATGTATCCATTCTCTCCCAAATTCTTCTTCCATCCAGGCTGCCATATAATGTTGAGCAGAGTTCCCTGTACTGTAGAGTAGGTTCTTGTTGGATACCCATTTTAAACATAGTAGAGTGTACATGTTGACCCCAAACTCCTTAACTATCTCTTCTCCAGCAATGAAAAGTTTGTTCTCTGAGTCTATATGCCTGTTTCTGTTATGTAAATAAGTACATGTGTATCATTTATTTTTAGATTCCACATATTAGGGTTGTCATATGATATTTCTATTTCTCTGCCTGACTTACTTCATTAAGCAAGACAATCTGTAGGTCCATCCATGTGGCTTCAAATGGCATTATTCATTAATATTCCATTGTATATATGTACCATATCTTCTGTATCGATTCTTCTGTTGAGGGACATTAAGTTGCTCCCATGTCTTATCTATTGGAAATGGTGCTGAAATGAACAGTGGCGTGCATGTATCCTTTCAGACCATGCTTTTATCTGGGTGTATGCCCAGGAATGAGATTGTGGGGTCATATGGTAGCTCTATTTTTAGTTTTTTAAGGAACCTTATATCTGTTCTCCATAGTAGCGATATCAGCTTAGTAATGACATTTTTATGAATATAAATTTGACAATTAATGAATGTCAATGCTGCACTTCACAAACATTTAAGCAAACACCGATTAATTTTTATTTTGTTTCTTCATTTTTTTGTATTGAGACCAATAGTTGTCTTTTTTGGACCACGTATATTTTTTAGGGCTTTGAGGAGTTTGCAATTCCTAGAGATGATGACTTGAGCATGTAAGGGGTAGAATAGCTGGTACCCAGTACTCCCTACTGGATGCCTATACTCACTCTCGAGGTGATTGGTGGGAGAGTTGGGATCTGCCTGGCCACCAGGTTCAACACAGTCCCCAAGAAGGGTATTTCCCAAGGTAGTCTGATGCAGGATACTGGGGCATGGAACTGAAATGAGTCATAAAGAGGGACCCAAGGTCACAGCTAAGAAGACAATGGTCATAGTCCAGGGCTGGTCTTTTTTTTTTTTTTTTTTCAGGGCTGGTCTTTTATAAAGGCAACAAAACTGGTCAAAAATTGTTGTTTAGTCACTAACTCATGTCTGACTCTTTTGTAACCTCATGGAATGTAGCCTGCTAGTGACCCTATGGACTGTAGCCCACCAGGCTCCTCTGCTCATGGGATTATTCAGGCAAAAACACTGGAGTGGTTTGCAATTTCCTTCTTCAGGGACTCTTCCCAACCCAGAGATTGAACCTGCATCTCCTGCATAGTAGGTGATTCTTTACCACTAAGCCACCAAAGAAGCAATCTTTGATCAGGAATTCAGCTCAGTTCAGTTCAGTTGCTCAGTCATGTCTGACTCTTTGTGACTCCACAGATTGCAGCATGCCAGGCTTCCCTGTCCTTCACCGTCTCCTGGAGCTTTCTCAAACTCATCTCCATTGAATTGGTGATGCCATCCAAGCATCTTGTCCTCTGTTATCCACTTCTCCTGCCTTCAATTTTTCTCAGCATCAGGATCTTTTCCAATGAGTTGGCTCTTTGCATCAGGTGGCCAAAGTATCAGAGCTTCAGCTTCAGCATCAGTTCTTCCAGTGAAAATTCAGGGCTGATTTCCTTTAGGAATGACTGGTTTGATCTCCTTGCAGTCCAAGGGACTCTCAAGAGTCTTTCCCAGTACCACAGTTAAAAAGCATAAATTCTTCAAAAGTTTATGGTCCAAGTCTCACATCCATATGGGACTAGTGGAAAAACCATACCTTTGACTAGATGGAACTTTGTTGACAGCAAAATGTCTATAATTTTTAATATGTTGTCTAGGTTGGTCATAGCTTTTCTTCCAAGGAGGAAGCATCTTTTAATTTCATGGCTGTAGTCATCTCTGCAGTGATTTTGGAGCCTAAGAAAATGAAGTCTCCCACTATTTCCATTGTTTCCCCATCTATTTGCCATGAAGTGATGGGACCAGATGCCATGATCTTAGTTTTCTGAATGCTGAGTTTAAAGCCAACTTTAAGTCCCTTGGACTGCAAGGAGATCAAACCAGTCAATCCTAAAGGAAATCAGTCCTGAATATTCATTGGAGGACTGATGCTGAAGCTGAAACTCCAATACGTTGGCCACCAGGTGTGAAGAACTGACTCATTGGAAAAGACCCTGATGCTGGGAAAGATTGAAGGCAGGAGAAGGAGACGACAGAAGATGAGATGGTTGGATGGCATCACCGACTCAATGGACATGAGTATGAGCAAGCTCCAGGAATTGGTAATGGACAAGAAAGCCTGGAGTGCTGCAGTCCATGGGGTGGCAGAGTCGGACCCGACTGAGCGACTGAACTGAACTGAAGCCAGTTTTTTCACTCTTCTCTTTCACTTTCATCAAGAGGCTCTTTAGTTCCTCCTTGCTTTCTGCAATAGGGTGGTGTCATCTGCATATTTGAGGTCATTGATATTTCTCACTGCAATCTCAATTCCAGCTTGTGTTTCATCCAGCCTGGCATTTCGAATGATGTGCTCTGCATATAAGTTAAACAAGCAGGGTGACAATATACAGACTTGATGTCATCCATTCCCAATTCGGAACCAGTCTGTTATTCCATGTCTGGTTCTAATTGGTCCTTCTTTACCAGTGTTCTTGCCTAGAGAATCTCAGAGATGGGAGAGCCATCTCTTGCCTATGAGAATCTCATAGATGGGCTGCCATCTATGGGGTCGCACAGAGTCGGACACGACTGAAGCAACTTAGCAGCAGCAGCAGCAGCAACCTGTGTACAGATTTCTCAGGAAGCAGATAAGGCAGTCTGGTATCCCCATCTCTTGAAGAATTTTCCACAGTTTGTTGTGATCCACTCAGTCAAAGACTTTGGCATAGTCAATAAAGCAGATTTTTTTTTTTGGAACTCTTGCTTTTTTGATAACGCAACGGATGTTGGCAATTTGACCCCTGGTTCTTCTGCCTTTTCTAAATCCACCTTGAACATCTGGAAATTCTCAATTCATGTACTGTTGAAGCCTGGCTTGGAGAATTTTGAGCATTACTTTTTTAGTGTGTGAGATTAGGGCAATTGTACAGTAGTTTGAGCATTCTTTGCCTTTCTTTGGGATTGGGATGAAAACTGACCTTTTCCAGTCCTGTGGCCACTCCTGTTTTCCAAATTTGCTGGCATATTGAGTGCAGCACTTTCACAGCATTATCTTTTAGGATTTGAAATAGCTCAGCGTGAATTCCATCACCTCCACTAGCTTTGTTTGTAGTGATGCTTCCTAAGGCCCACTTGACTTCGCACTCCAGGATGTCTAGCTCTAGGAGAATGATCACACCATCATGATTATCCAGGCCAGTAAGATTTTTTTTGTATAGTTGTATAGTTCTGTGTATCCTTGCCACTTCTTGTTAATATTGTCTGCTTCAGTTAGGTCCATACCATTTCTGTTCTTTATTGCACCCATCTTTGTGTGAAATGTTCCTTTGGTATCTCTAATTTTCTTGAAGAGATCTCTAGTCTTTCCTATTCTATTGTTTTCCTCTATTTCTTTGCATTGATAACTGAGGAAGGCTTTCTTATCTCTCCTTGCTATTATTTGGAACTCCGCACTCAGATGGATATATCTTTTCTTTTCTCCTTTGCCTTTGCTTCTCTTCTTTTCTGAGCTATTTGTAAGGCCTCCTCAGACAACCATTTTGCCTTTTTGCATTCCTGTTTGTTAGGGATGGTTTAGATCCCTGCCTCCTGTACAGTGTCATGAACCTCCATCCATAGTTCTTCAGGCACTGTCTATCAGATCTAATTCCTTGAATCTATTTGTTACTTCCACTGTATAATCATAAGGGATTTGATTTAGGTCATACTTGAATCGTCTAGTGGTTTTCCCTACTCTTTTAAATTTAAGTCTGAATTTTGCAATATGAAGTTCATGATCTGAGCCACAGTCAGCTCCTCATCTTGTTTTTGCTGCCTGTATAGAGCATCTCCATCTTTGGCTGCAAAGAATATAATCTATCTGATTTTTGTCTTGACCATCTGGTGATGTCCACATGTAGAGTCGTCTCTCATGTTGTTAGAAGAGGGTGTTTACTATGAACAGTGCATTCTCTAGGAAAAACTCTGTTAGCCTTTGCCCTGCTTCATTTTGTATTCCAAGGCCAAACTTGCCTGTTACTCCAGGTATCTCTTGACTTCCTACTTTTTCATTCCAGTCCCCTATGATGAAAAGGACATTTTTTAAAAAAATGTTGGTTTTAGAAGGTCTTGTAGGTTATCATAGAACTGTTCAACTTCAACTTCTTTGGCAATAATGGTTGGGGCATAGACTTGGGTTACTCTGATATTGAGTGATTTGCCTTGGAAATGAACAGAGATCATTCTGTCATTTTTGAGACTGCACCCAAGTACTGCATTTTGGACTCTTTTATTGGCTATGATGGCTACTCCATTTCTTCTAAGGGATTCTTGCCCACAGTAGTAGATATAATGGTCATCTGAATTAAATTCGCCCATTCCCATCCATTTTAGTTCACTGCTTCCTAAAATGTTGATGTTCAGTCTTGCCATCTCTCATTTGACAACTTTCAATTTGCTTTGATACATGGACCTAACATTCCAATTTCCTATGCAATATTGTTCTTTACAGTATTGGACTTCACTTCTATCACCAGTCACATCCACAACTGCACATTATTTTTGCTGTGGCTCAGCCTCTTCATTCTTTTTGGAGCTACTTCTCCACTCTTCTCCAGTCGCATATTGGGCACCTACCGACCTGGGGAGTTCCTCTTTCAGTGTCCTATCTTTGTGCCTTTTCATGCTGTTCATGGGGTTCCCAAGGCAAGAATACAGAAATGGTTTGCCATTCCCTTCTGCAGTGGACCACGTTTTGTCAGAACTCTCCACCACGACTCATTCATCTTGGGTGGCCCTACAAGGCCTGGCTCATAGTTTCATTTGAATTAGACAAGGCTGTGGTCCATGTGATCAGTTTGACTAGTTTTCTGTAATTGTGGTTTTCATTCTGTCTGCCCTCTGATTGATAAGGATAAGAGGCTTGTGGAAGCTTCCTGATGGGAGGGACTGTCTGTGGGGGAATCTGGGTCTTGCTCTGATGGCAGGGACATGCTCAGTAAATCTTTAATCCAATTTTCTGTTGATGGGTGGGGCTGTGTTTCCTCTCTGGTAGGGGTCATGGCAGTAATGGTGACCTCCTTCAAAATGACTTATGCCAGCCTGCCACAGTTCCCGGGACTGTTGTATTCAATACCCCTAACCCCGTGACAGGCCACTGTCGACCCAAGCCTCCGCCAGAGACTCCTGGACACTCACAGGCAAGTCTGGCTCAGTTTTTTGTGGGGTCATGCTGCTTTCTCCTGGTTTCTGGTGGGCACAAGGTTTCCCCAGTCCTGTAGAAGCTCTGTAATCAAATCCCACTGGTCTTCAAAGCAAATTCCCTGGAGGTTCTCAGTCCCTTTGCCAGATTCCCAGGTTGGGAAATCTGTTGTGGGCCCTAGAACTTTTGCAACAGTGTGAGAGTTTCTTTTGTAGAATGAATTGTTCTCCAGTTTGTGGGTCATCTGCTCAGTGGCTTTCTGGTGGGGCAAATGGCGACTTCCTCCAAGAGGACTGATGCCACACACCTTGGCTCCCAGGTCTGCTGCAGCCAGAGCCTCTGTCCTTGTGATGGGCCACTGCTGACTTGTGCCTCTGCAGGAGACACTCAGACACTCAAAGGCAGGTCTGGCTCAGTTTCTTGTGGGGTCCCTGGGCCCTGGTGCATACGAGGTTTTGTTTGAGCCCTTTGAGCATGTCTGGCTGGTATGGGGTTTGATTCTAAATGTGATTTTACCCCTCTTACTGTCTTACTGGGGCTTCTCCTTTGTTCATGGATGTGGAGTATCTTTTTTTTTTTGGTGGGATCCAACATTCTCCTCTCGATGGTTGTTCAGTGGTTAGTTGCAATTTTGGAGTTCTTGCAGGAGAAGATGAGTACACGTCCTTCTCCTCCACCATCTTAAGGAAAACATATCAAGAATTGGGTGTCCCCAGTCTCCTCATTCACATATTCCAGCACTGTTTCTCAGAGGTTTGATTTTATTGCGGGGAGAGTTCTCTTATATCTCTTCCAAAGAATGGGCAAACCTTCAGTCTGAGAGTCACTACCTCTATGCTCTACCTACTGTAAAGCCAGAACAGGCGATGACTGCTTAAACAGAGCTGATGAATGGGCAAATGAGGGGTCTCCATCAGGAGGTAAATTTTCCCATCTGCATTGCTACATGTGAAAATGTCATACTGATCAGAGCAGTAAGTGCTCAGGAGGGAAGGGCAACATACTGACAGAGACAATTTGGCATCTCATTTGATTCCCTCACAAAAAAATTAACATTTTTTAAAAGATTGACTTTCTCCATGGAAATTTCTCTCCAATGTAAGCACTTGCTCGATGATGGGCTATTACAAATGCTTATGATCATGAGGATGAGATTTCTATAGCATCAGATGCTGTTATTACTTTGAATGAAATCACCGTGAGGACAATTTCAGGTCCCACAAGCAGCTCTTATCTTTAAGAAGTCCCTGTGGATCAAAATACAATTTCCATAGTTTGGTTACCCAGGCAGCCAGGAAGCAGGGGCAAAGCCATGTGACAAGAAGGGAGACCAAGGGCATGGGATGCCGTGTGACCAAGAAAAGCATCAATAGGGCAAGGCAAAGGCTTGTAGCCTTTGTCTCTTGGGCTATCTCACCAGGAATAGGGAAGAGCTCACAGTTTCAGGCACATGCAGTTTTTCCAAAGTTTGGACTTAATAGAATTTATGGGACTCCCTGGTGGTCTCCTGCCATGGTCTATGTGTGCCCCAGATATTCTTTTTTTTTGCAACTATCAAAGTTCATCGTCTTCCTCCCATCCATGTAGGTCACTGTGGAAATGACTTCTGTTACCAACAACAGCAAACGTGTTCATACTGGGAAGGATGCTGAGGACAGCAACATTGCAACAGCTACCAGGATGGCTGCCAATTCAAGATCATGGTGGATGCTGCCCAGCATCAATGGTATCTACACTGGTGTTTTCTCCTTATGGAAAAGGATGACTGTGGACCCCAACACCAATTATATATATATTTTCTAAGTAAAAGAACTCTTTTAGCTAGACATATTTTCACTTAGCAGAAAAACTGTATCTCCCAACTCCTTGCAGCTACATGTAACTGTGAAAGTAAGTTCTGACCAATAAAGTTTAAGCCAAAATACTGTGGGAGACTTCAGAGACTTCCTTTATAATGACAAAGATATGAAGGTACTTCCCTTTTCCTTCCTTCTTATTTGGCCCAGAATGTAGCTGATGTGATGGTTGGAGCTCTAGCAGCCTAGATCATGAGGTGGCCTTAGAATAGAAGCCACAGGTTGAGGATGATGGAGACTTGCTCCTTAAAGGCCCCATGGAGCCACTGTATCAGCTTGTTTATACCACTTTTACTTTGAGTTTTTATGTTTTTGTTTTTTAAATAGAAGCCAAGCTTCATATTTATTAAATAAGTTCTTAGAAAATGCAAATAACTATTTTCTACTATAATGTGCAACATCATCTTCATGTTTTTAAAGTGAGATATGATTGACATGTAACACTGTGATGGTTTCAGATGCACAGCATAATGATTTAATATATGTATATATTGTGAAACAATAAGTTTTAGTTAAAATTCATCACCACATCTAGTTACCATTTCTTGTGATGGGAACTTTTAAGATCTATTCTCTTAGCAATTATACAACAACAGCATTGTTTATTAGAGTCACCGTGCTGTATGTTACATCTCCAGGACTTATTTATTTTATAACTGAAAATTTATATCTTTTGAGCCCATTTTCCCCACCCTCAACCCCTGCCTCTGGCAAGCACAAATCTGTTCTCTGTATCTATGAGTTTGGCTTTGGTTTTTATTTTTTGTATCTGAAACATAAATGAGAGCATGCAGTATTTGCTTTTCTTGTCTGACTTATTTTACTGGGTCTTTATGTTATAAGCAGTCAAACCTATGGTGATACATACTAGTTACTGTGGAAACCCTGGTTCCAAAGGGTCTGAAAACTATTCAGCAACAGTTCTCTGAGATTTTCTCACTGTCCATGGAAATCTCTTTACCCTGTGCTCAGATGGGCGCTCATGGAAGCCGAGTGATGTTGAATGACGGATGAAGCACTCTGCTAGGCTTTCCCTTTCCTGCTATTTCCCCCTGAACTCTCACCACACCACACACCTCCACCCAGTCTTTCCTGTGGGGCTCACTTCCCTATCGGCTCCTCTGCCTTCCATCAGAATAGACCCCCAGTGAACCAGCCCCAAGCTCAATACTAGGATGAATACCATTCATGATCAAGTCATAATTTCTTTTTTTTTTTTCATTTATTTTTATTAGTTGGAGGCTAATTACTTTACAATATTGTAGTGGTTTTTGCCATACATTGACATGGATCAGCCATGGATTTACATGTGTTTCCCCATACTCTTTTCCCTGTAAAACGCTTATGATCTGTACCTCATTTCTGATCTTCCTTTGAGATGGCCTCCTTAAAAAGACTGAGAAATAGCTAGACTTCTTGTCATTAGGTTAGTCTTCTCCAAAGAAGACTCTCATGGTGCAGTGAGGAACACGACTGTGTGCGGAAATTTTCTCTGTGCTCACCAGACAAATTTGTCCTTGGGTCACACTTGTGCTCCTCGGTAGTAACTATGAAAGTGAAAGTGTTAGCTACTCAGTCATTTCTGACTTTTTCTGAGCCTCTGGACTGTAGCCCACCAGGCTCCTCTGTCTATGGAATTCTCCAGGCAAGAATAATGGAGTGAGTAACCATTCCCTTCTTTAGGGCATCTATCAAACCCAGGTCTCCTGCATTGCAGGCAGATTCTTTAGTGTCTGAAAGGAAAGTGTTACCAGGGAAGCCCCAGTAACTATGAGAACTTAGACATTTAAATATTTGCTCCACAGGCAATTTCTCCCTGCTATCTCCACTGAAATGAGAGGAGTATGGTACCCCACCCTGTTGATGTTAAATTTGGCCATGTGACTTGCTTTGACCAATGGAATGTGGACAGAAGTGACATTATGTGGGATTTGTGTCTTGGGATAAGATGTCTTAAGAGGTATCCCACAGTCTGCTCATCCCTCTGGGAATATCCAACTTATACCAAGAACATTCTGGGCTCCAGAATGAGACCCACGGAGGAGGGCTTCTCCATTCAACCAGAACAGCCCCTCCTGTCTAACCTGCAGAACTGTGGGCTTGAAAATAAGGGAGTCCCATTTTAGGCTACTAGCTTTTGGGGCTGATTTTAATGTATCATTATTTCAATTAAAACCAATATCCCCAAAATACCACTTGTGCCTTACAGCATCTCTTAAGTCCTTGGTAGAAAAATCAAATCCACTGGACATGAACTCAGGCCTGTGAATGGGGACAATGGGGACCCAGCCTCTCCTCTGGGAGGCTCTGGCTCTTGATGCCTCTTTTTCCTGAAAGATAAAAGGAGTGGACTCGGCACCTGCCTGGATCTGCCTCCTCTATCTGATCTGCGGCCAGCTCCTTCCAAGACCTGCTGCTTCTGTGTTCTTTGACCAGCAAAAATTCTTTTCAAACTACCCTCTAAAAGGGAGCCAGGGCTGTCATTCTAGCTGTTCTTCAGAACATCTTAACTGACCATGTCAGCCTCATGCATACAAGCCTTCAGTAGCTCTCTAAGTATTTAGTGCAAGTTCCCCTTTCTTAGCTGAATCAACAAGGCCTTTCTTGATCTGGCTTCTGCTGCGTCTGCCAGCTTCCCCTCCCCACCCCTCTGCCCCTGACTCTAGAGAGAACCTGAAGTTCCCTAAGGCATCTTGCTGCCCCTCGCTAATGCTGCGTGCTCTCCCCTTCTCCCTGGGGTGTGATGGTCAAGGTAACAGTGATATGATTGATAAGAAGAAGTCAACAGTCACAGAAAGAGGAAGTGTTTCTTTAATATAAAGGATACAACTAACTACACAGAGAGGAGATACAGCAGCAGGTCCAGTCCAAAGGGGCATTATTTAGGATCTAGTTTAACTGCAGTCACAGACAGACCCAAATTCCTGATGCATCCTTTAAAACCCAACTCAAGCCTCATCTCCTCCAGCCTTCCTTGGTCTTCTTTGCCACCTGCTGCTCAAAACCTGGGCCCTCAAGGGACTTACTGCACTATGGCATCACTGGACGGTCCAGGTCTAAGAACCCAGTTTGGGAGGCAGGGGGAGGCCAGGTAACCTGTCATGTAATTTTTCATCCCCCAGATAGCACCTGGTACATTGTAGGTGCCCAATGCCTGTTTAATGGGCAACCAGGCTTTTTGGGTTGGGAATGGGAAAGGCAGCAACATACCTGGTTGATATGTGCTCCTTGGGTGATGGGGGTTTGCCATGGACTTGAAAGTGTGTCCCCAAAGCTTCCTTCCTGCCTCTGAGCTTGTCTCTGTAATGCAGCCAATGCAATTCTCTATGGCACAGAGCTGGTCGCGTCACTCCCCTTTTAAAAGCCTTCCAAGAGCCCCCATTGCTCTGAGGTTGAAGTTTAAATCCTTCCAAGTGGCCTCCGATGGAGGGTTGCAATATTTAACAACTAAAAATACAGAACTGCCAGTAAAATGTGAATTTCAGATAAACAACAAATACTTTGCTAGTGTAAGTGTGTCCTGGGACATATTTGAGACATACTAAAATCAAAATTTATTTATCTGAAATTCAAACTGGGTGTCCTGAATTTTTTCTGACTGCTCTGTTTAAAAAGGCTTCTACCTCCAGCCCCACCTTCCTCTGCAGCCTCCGCTGCCACTAAGCCTCTGCCCCAGGTCTAATGAACCCCTTCGGTCCCTCCCTTTCTTCTTCAGTACTTGCTCCTGCAAAGAGTAACTGAATTAACACACAAAAGGTGCTTCGAACAGTCTCTGCTCTAGGGGACTGACACGGTCCTTGGCAGGAGAAGTTGAAGTTTCAGTGTTATTCCCCGCCCACTGGGGCACAATGGCCTCACCGCCCCAGTCTGCCAGGCTAATTCTTACCTCCTAGAGCAAACTGGTGATCTTAGACCTTCAGTCTCTTTTTCAACAAGTCTTTTCCAATAATCTCTCAGACGAGATGCTTGGGGTATATGTCCCCAAGCACCCTGCACTTACTGTATTTTATCTCTCATTACCCTTTGTCATGATCTGTTAGTATCATGATCTCAGTTTCCCTACCAGGCTGTAACATCTAGAGAAAAAGTGGTCACATCTGTCTTGTTTACTTCTTTTTCTTCTTGGGCCAGCACAGCGCCTGGAATTGGAGGTGGCATTCAGTGTTTTCTGAATGAATAAACAGCACTCTGAGGCCCCTGTATTACTCAGGAGCTAGTTTCCTTGATACTTTTGCCTGTTTGTGGTCAAGGTCAAGAGAGGTCTTAATGCTGCCAAGTGGGGTTCCCGTTCCACTGGGGGTGCTCACTCCCAGTCTCAGCAGAGAGGATGCAGAAGAGCAGAGTCCCCATTTCAGTTCTTCATTGCTGCCTGCAAACCATGTTTACAAATTATTTCTCTGCCCTAAATCCAGTGTCCTCATCTGAGTTGTGGGGCCAGTAAAATCTGCCTGGACAAGATTGGGGGCAAAATTAACTCCGGTGATGTCACAAGGGGCCAGAGTAGAGAAGCACTCAGCAAATGCTAGTTTTCTTCTCTTCCCCCCTAGAAGGCTCCCAAAGCTTCTTTCTTTTAGACAGAATAAAAAGTTTGATAGCACGGGACGGATACCTGGTCAGTTGGCATAAAGCAATGTACTTTGGTTTCAGATCAGAACCAGGAAACCCCACACTTTAAAGATAAGAAGGGGAAAAAATGTGGAAGTGAGAGAGAGGCCACATCCACGGACTTGAGAGAGAGAAAAAAGGGGCTGGAAGCAGCGGATCAATCATCAAGGTGAAAACTTAAAAGACGATTGATTTTCCTCCTTGATGTCCACATTTGAAGGGCCTTGTTGGATTCCTCCTGGGAAATCAACTTTGAGGCTCGTTTCTGCGGCAGAAAAGTCATTTCCTCTGTGCTCCTGTTTCCAGCGGTTCCCCGGGCTCCTGGCAGGGAGCAAACCACTGTCCTTGGAGATGAACAGCCTGACCTTGGGGCCAGTCTTTGCTCTTTCCCCAGACCCGAGATGGTGTCCGAAGTGCTGAGCCTGGAGTGGCTGTACCTGGGCTCAACCTGCTACGCTGGCTGTGTGACCTCGGGGGAGCTTGTACCTCTGTGTGACAATTGTCAGCCACTGTCCAGGAGGTACCAGTGGGGGTTCTTGAAGATCGGGGGTAAGTGGACAGGATGGGTGAGCCTGATGATGTGTCCATGGGACCTGGAGTCAGAGTGCGAGAGCCAATGTTTCCCAGGGCAGAGTTCAAGGAGCAGGCAGGGAAAGAGGGGTGGAGGCAGGTACATAGTAAGAAAGGCGTGGGACCAGGTGAAGAGGTCTGTGCCTGCTGGAGCTGGGGAGGACATGTGGAAGAGGGTCTGGGATGCCCAAGATCCAAGTTTATCTGTACCTGGTTGAAGCGGGAAAATCTGGTTTAAAAGCCCAGGGTCACGGTTGACTGCTGTGACTCTAATCCCACGAGGGTGGCATAAGGATTACATGGGGTAATGGATGAAAAGCCTTGTCACAGAGGGCTTGATAAATGGGCTGAGTCAGAAGAATATGAATCAGGCAAAGGACAAAAGAATCAAATTGCAATGACTCTCCTTTGCCTCAGTGACCTGAGCCCTCGACTGGACTCCTGGCCATTTCAAAGCTCCCACAACATGTGGCCAAAATTGATCTTCCCTAGGCAGCAACCCAACCAAAAGCCTCCATCAGTAGCCCCTTCAGCAGATGCTCTTCCTCTGGTTTCCTAAGGCAGATAACACCCGCGGACCAAATCTGGCCCAATGTTTATTTTTGTCAATAAAGTTTTATTGAGGCAGAGCCATGCTCATCCACTTTCATGCTCTCTGTAGCTGCTTTCACGACACAACTGCAGAGTTGAGTCGTTGCAACAAAGACCGTATGACCCACAAAGCCAAAAATATTTTCTATCTGGCCCTTCACAAGAAAATGTTTGCCCGTCTCTGGATTAGGTGCATAAATGTTTATGGGTGAAGCCAGACTTGAGTTTTCCTTTACAACTCAGGTAATACCACCTTTTCCAAAAAGCCTGCAGGAGACTGCAGCCTAGATTTTGTTGTTTAAATGAGAGGAATAAGAAAAGAAGGAAAATTTCAGGGCTGGGAAGATGGAAATGTAGAAGAGATAGAAGGGTAGATGCTGGTCTGACAGACTTTCTAGCCTGCTCCCCAAGTGAGGAGCATCTGGGAAAAGAGGCAAATAGAACATTTAAGTTAAGAGCACGCTGACCCAAGTTCATTTCAGTTCTGCCTCCTCCTTGCTTTGTGACCCTGGGCAAGTTACTTAACCTCTCTGAGCCTCCATTTTACTTCTCATAAAATGAAAGAGTAAAGGGCAAGAATAATAATTCCCACAGGGAAAAATCTAGAGAGGTCACATTTGTAAAGTATTGGTCATGGAGCCTGGTATATGGGAAGGATTTATAAAATGTCATTATTCTCATTACTGTAAATAAGACTTAGGATGGAGAGAGGGACCTATGTCCCCTTTTCCCCCAAGTTCCCAGAAAGAAATAGCTTTTAAGTGTCTGAAACATCATGATAATTGTCCTGAGTACAGGAAACCTGCTGCAGAAATTGCAAAGCAGAGATTATCATTCTATAGATTCTGCAATAGTGTAATTATTAATGACTGTCCATCATATGCCAAAATAAAAGTTACTGTCCATTTAATTGGTGTCACTTCCTCCCCCCATTAAAAAAATTGACCTATGAAAATTACTCAGCCAAGTTCTCTCATCTCCCTGACAAACACCACCCTAGCTCCTTCAGCATCTCCTCCAGCTCCAGGTGGAAGGCAAAGCTTGGTCCTGAACACCCCATCTGTACCAGAACCTGGTTGCTGCTGAGAGCTCTTCCCAGGCCTCTTTCCTCCCCCCCCCCCACCCCCACAGGCCTTGTTCTCTGTGTGCAGGCTGGCTCCAGGGCCTCTGAACATGAGTGGAGGATGCTGGGCCTCTGGGAGGACCCGTCTGGGGTCAGTCTATCTCTTTTACTCCCCGATGGTGTGTTAGATAACCAGCTTTCTGAGGAAGAGAACTCTGAGGACCAGCATTTGCTGATTTGGTGGTGTGAATACTTCCACCTTGGCCATTTCAAGCTGCCAATGGCTTGCAAAATCCCTGAACTAGTATGAGCCGGCTCCAGCACACCAGTGCCTCCATCCTGCATGCTGTGCCTACCCTGCCCATCCTGGTTTCCAGATACCCTGTTGGAGGGCACCCCTTACCTCAACCTCTGGCGGACTCCCACCTAGCCCTGGGGTCCCCAGTGAGTTCTCCCAGGCTCTGCCCCTTCCAGCACCTCTGGTCCTGAATCTACAGGTTCATACCCTTCCTTACCCCAGACCTAGCATTCTCTTTGTGATCCCCTGGGTGTGGCACCAGCTCATAAGCTGGTCTCTTCCTTAAAGGCTCAGTTGCCCCTCCCCGTCTTCGAATCATGACCTTCATTCGAGCTTTACCATTTACTCCTAGACTTGGCTGCAGCCTCCTCAGTGGTTTCCCAGGCCTCAAACCTTCTCTCTCCAGTCCATTCTCCATAGAGCCATCTGAATAATTTTTCTAAAACGTAAATAAAATTGTATTACTCCGGTCCCATCACTTCATGGCAAATAGATGGGGAAACAGTGGAAACAGTGGCTGACTTTATTTTTCTGGGTTCCAAAATCACTGCAGATGGTGATTGCAGCCATGAAATTAAAAGACGCTTACTCCTTGGAAGGAAAGTTATAACCAACCCAGATAGCATATTAAAAAGCAGAGACATCACTTTGTCAACAAAGGTCCTTCTAGTCAAGGCTATGGTTTTTCCAGTAGTCATGTACGGATGTGAGAGTTGGACTATAAAGAAAGCTGAGCACTGAAGAATTGATGCTTTTGAACTGTGGTGTTGGAGAAGACTCGAGAGTCTCTTGGACTGCAAGGAGATCCAACCAGTCCATCCTAAAGGAGATCAGTCCTGGGTGTTCATTGGAAGGACTGATGCTGAAGCTGGAACTCCAATACTTTGGCCACCTGATGTGAAGAGCTGACTTATTTGAAAAGACCCTGATGCTGGGAAAGATTGAGGGCAGGAGGAGAAGGGGATGACGGAGGATGAGATGGTTCGATGGCATCATTGACTCAGTGGACATGGGTTTGGGTAAACTCCGGGATTTGGTGATGGACAGGCAGGCCTGGCATGCTGCGGTTCACAGGGTCGCAGAGAGTCGGACACGACTGAGCGACTGAACTGAACTGAACTGAACTCTCCTGCTTAAAAAGAACAAAAGCAAAACAAAACAATTTCCCTATTACCTACAGGGTAAAGCAAGGAATGCCTTTTGTTTTGAATGTGGTTTTTTTTTTTTTTTTTGCTTTGTTTTGTTTGGGGGTCTTATTTGGATCTCAGGTACAAAGGGTCAAGCTATCACACTCCTTGTTCTGAAAGATGCTCATGTCATGATCTGTACAAGACCCCCTCTGATTTCATTTATGTATGTGCAGTCTCCTTTCTCATTATTCCTCTTATTATGACAACCACACAAATGTACTTTATTGATATGTATATTCTTTAGTTTGTATGTATCCTTGGAAAGTAAGGATTGTTCTAATCTCCACTAAACAGATCTGAGCTCAGGATCTGCCCTGTTTCTTCTCTCTTTACTCAGCACTGTGTTAACTCTTGTCCACTCTGTTGTGCATGTGTCTGATTGCATTGCTTCCACTGCTTTGCAGAATAGCTGAATTACCTCCGACTCCCTCTCCACACATCACACCACCATGAGTATTCCTGGCATATCCCTGTGGACTGGTGTGAGAATTTTTCTGCAGAATTGTGGGGTCATGGGGCATCTGCTTCCTCAGTTGATGAAGTCCTACCTTGTTGCTCTCCAGTATGGCTGCACTATCCATATTCCAGCACACCATTCAACCCCACCCCACCTCACAAATCCTACCTCTTGCCACAACCTCCATCCTAAGTTTTGGCCACCTGATATACTTACTAATTCACTGAAGGTGAATGTTTGGACACCAAATCCCTAGTTTTACAGATTGGAACACTCAGATCCAGAGAGGAGACATTAATGACTCATGTTCACATAGTATAGAATGGCTTAACTAGGACAGCCCGAGTCTCTTGATAATTCAAGACAATTTCACTTCACTCCAAGGTCAAAATTTTCACCCATTTTGCAAAAGGGGAAAAGGGAATTCCAGAATTATGAAGTCACAAACTTTAGGTTACATGGAAAGTTAGAAGAAGAGGAAAAAAATCATGGTTCTTTTGTTTGTGAAATCCTACCCACCTACAAAATAAGCAAGCACTGGACACTCGTGTCAAAGTAGCCCAGGGGGCTATGCTGGACTTCCTCCCAGTCACACAAAGCAGCAATAGCCAGGAATCAGATGGCCCTCCCAGCTGTGCTCACTTGTCATCTGGCACCAGCTTCTGAGGTCTGGATGATCGAATGGGTCTTTTATCAGCCTGATCTTCCTGAGGCTTCAACCAGGGACACTGCAATTAGAGTGAAGTTTGTTTCCATGTAATTGTCAATTATTTCAATGGATCAAAGTTGGTTTGGGAAACCCGAGGCTAAATTTAAAAGTCAGTTTAAGCTTATGAAATAGTTTGGGGACAATAATAATGTAAACAAGCAGGCTCTTTAATACATTTTAAATGAATTCATTTCATTGTTCCTGGTTTTATTTTTTTTTTTCCTTTTTATCTCTGGTCCCTCCTCCACCTTCATGGCATCATTCCTAAACTGAGAAAGGTTTAGAAGGGAAAGGATGAAGTTGTGAACAAAGCCATGCTATGTCTGGCATCCCCAGGGTTCTCCTTCACTTAGATCAGTCCACAGGTTGTCTCTAGAGAGTGGTTCCCACATTGAGCTAGGAAGGGAACCTCCCATCTTGCAGGGTCACTAGATGCCCATGGTCTGCAAGTCCAGACTGTATCACTTCCCAGATTCTGCAGCAAAAAACAGGAAAATGGTCTCCTTTAGTGCCTATTCTTTATGCAAGCACAGCTCCATCCCGCCTCCACACCTCTGCCTCCCCTTGGCTCCCCAAATCCACCCACAAGTTGCAGGCAGTTTAGCAGGCAGATCTAATCTCACCAAAATTCAAAGCCATCCAGTCAACACACCCTAACTCTGCTTTTCTTTGCCTGTCCTTTTCCTCCTCCCAAGCTGCATCACAGCAGAGACCTGTCAGAGGGATCCAAGGCTCTCCCGCATTTGGCTCTGGCACCTTCCACTGGAACTCATAATGGAGGAATGCAAAGTCCTCAGTGTTTCTGATATATTGCAGAGAATGGCCAAGAGCATGAGCTCTGGAGGTTGGAAACCTGGGCTTTAAGCGGTGTGAACCTGAGTAAGTTACTTAACTTCTCTGTGCCTAGGTTCCTAGGGAGACCAAAACAGGGGTACTAATAAGTACCTACCTATTATAGGACCTACTCCATAGGCTTGTTTGTGAGTTAAAATGTGTCAATAACCTTGTTAATATGCTAAGAACAATGCCTGGCTTACAGTAAGTGCAGTGTAAATGTTTGCTATCATGAGGCTGATGGATGATGGTGATGATGGTGATGTGGGCAGTTTCAGGGAGGGAAATGAGATGGGGATTGGTTGAATTGATTACTTCTGGATCATCTTCCCTTCACTGTCCTTGGAGTTGAGATTCTACGTCTATGCAAAGGAGCCTCCAGGAAACTAGCATTAAGCTGATCGGAATGAAATCGTTCCCCGGATTGAGGTCAGCTATAGGAAGAAATTCTGGACATCCAGAGGGTGGGGCTCACCAGTAGATGGTTACTGATACAAGGCTGCTGCCCAGATGGCTCACATTTATCTTCTTAGGAAAGAGAATGAGCATCCTGCCACACGAAGCATTTGTAGTTTCTAGTTACTCAAAGTGTGGTTCCAGGAGGAACAGCATGAGCTTCCACCTTGATGTTTATCAGATATGCAGAATCCCAGGTCTGTCCCAAATCTACGATATTAGAATCTGTATTTTAATAAGGCCCCCCCGGTGATTTCTATGTACATTACAGTTTGAGGAGCACTCTTGTTATCTAAATCTTCCCTGGCAGCTCAGCTGGTAAAGAATCCACCTACAATGCAGGAGATCCGGGTTCGAACCCTGGGTTGGGAAGATCCCCTGAAGAAGGGAAATGGCAACCCACTCCAGTGTTCTTGCCTGGAGAATCCCATGGACAGAGGAAAGTGGCAGGCTACAGTCCATGGGGTAGCAAAGAATCAGACACAACTGAATGGCTTTCACTTCACTTCACTTGTTATCTAAATGCCAGGGAGGGATTCCACAACCCTCCCCTGAGGTCCCACTGGACTGTATGTGCTATGCAGGCAGCGACTGTGTCTGTTTTATTCTCTACTATATCCTTAGCTCTTGGCATCCTGACTATCTCACAGTGAACACTCATAAATAATCAGCAGAGTGATGCATGAATGAGTAACTGAGTGTGTGAATGAGTGAATGGATGACTACTGATCTCCGAACTCTGTCTTGTTTGGGGACCTCAGTGAATAGGGCTTGGATATCCCAGCAGGAGACAAACAGGTGACCCAGACAGATGCCTCTGCAGCACCTAAGTCACTGCCCAGATCGAGTGAGCTTGGCTTGAGGGACTTGGGACTTTACGTTTTATGCAACTGGGCAGAGCTGGGGCCTGCAGGGCCTGACCTCGTGTCTACCACTCCGCTCTCAGAGTGATCTCAGTGGGTCCCTGCCCTCGGCCTCAAGTGTCCTGACAGAGGCAGAAACCAGGTCAGTCTGACATGACCTGTTCTAAATGTGCTTGTGAAGCCCGACAGTGCGCCTGAGTCCACATCTGGGCACTCAGTGTCCTACCCCTTCAGACCCTGAGTGCTCTCCTGGGTGCAGACAATGGCTTCAGAGACTCATTCTCTCCAAGGCTTTGAAAATATAATTGACACTGCCTGTTTCCAGACTTGCAGTCCCAACCAGACTTGCACGATCCCTCAAGGGTCAACAAAAATTGTGGCTGGGCAGTTGCCTTTGCAAGTGTTTTTAAATACCCTAGCACGTCCTTCGTCTGGGCCAAGAGGCAAGGGACAAACATAGTAACTCAGTGTTTGATTGTAGTGACCTCTTCCTCTTCTTTCGGATGTCTTTTATCCCTACTAATATTTGCTCTAACCTTTACAAGTCTAAAGATTATGCTAAAGATCTGTCCAAAGGACTGGAGGCCGTGTGTGAGAGCCCTAAGGCCTTTGAAGATCTGTGGGCCGCTCACAGAGAACCCCGCTGCGGAGGGCCCTCTTTATCTCATTTCCTGCCAGCCCCTTCTGCCATCACTTAACACTAGGAGAATCTTTAAGAACGGAGGCAGACGGGAATGTGTTCAATGTTTGATGTGGAACAGACCAGGGCTTGGATCCCAGCTAGAGAGGGGATGGGAGAGCTCTGGGAACAAGGGATTGCAGCTCGCTGGACGAGGGCATCGAGGTGCCCGCTCACCTGTGAAATGCGAGGCTCATCCCCTCCTCTTACCTGTCCCCTACCCTGCCCTGTTCCTCTCCCCGGCACTGCCTTGAAGCAAAACATCCCTGCTTCCCATTTGCCTGATGAGCTAAGTGTGGCAGGCATCGTGGTTGCCCACTCCCAACCTCCATGCCCACCCCAGACTTTCCCTTTCCCAGTGGAGCCCTATTTTGTTGACTATTTACTTTTCTCATCTTGCCCTGAGCCTTGGGAGGAGTAGACACAGCCTTTAGGTGTCTCCTGAGTCTAAACCATCTTTGGTTATTCCTATTTGCACCACCGAAAACTGGACCTCAGTTCTGAACAATAACATGAGGAATGCAGGGGAGTTTCTGAGAGGGATTAACTTGCTCTTGAAAACAGATCCTCGGTAAAGAAGGTATTGTCTTTTTCTCATTGTATTGATGTGGTGCTGGAAATGGTCACAGCTATGGGAAGAACCAGACTTAAGACAAAGCCGAGATGTCTTAGGTGGCAGAGAGAAAATATAAAAGGAGGCTGAGTCCTTGATGACATCTATGGACCACTGAATTAATCAACCTGGGAGCTGCCCTACCTCTGGACTGATTGTAACATGAGCTAATAAATCTTCTCATTGTCTGGAGATGTTGAGTTGCATTTGCTGCAGCCAAAAAGGAAAAAAGAAAATGCATGAGTAGACGTAGACGTCTCAGGAGGGGCCGTGGTGCTCCTGTCTCCTTTACGGTGATTGATCTAAAGAGAAATCCGGGCCTCAGTGTCAAGCACTATGCTTCCTGTAAACACACATACACACACACACACACACACACACACACACACACACCCATGTGCTTCATGACACTCACACAGACACATGTCAATATCAGCCAAGAAATGAAGGTAATTATGTGAATATTCTTATAAGAAGAACCTAGTTATGCTTAAAGTCCAAGAAGAAGGGCCCAGTTTTGTTCAGATCAGTGAAATGAAGCACCACCAGGTGGGATTGGGTGAGAACAAGCCAATTAAATTGTGGCATTTATTAGTATCTTGTCCTTGAGCTTAGGGACTAATTGGTGCAAGTTTTCTACTAGAGGGCTTTGGCAACCATAACTCTGCTGCTAAAACTGAAACGCGTAATTTTGAGGCTAAATGGTTCTTCTGTTCAGAGCTTATTTTGTAATTCAAGAGATACAAAATATCTCACATATGAAGTTCTTATGAGGAAGATGGTGACAAGCCTGATGAGTGTAGCCCTGCCCATGCCAGCCTGCTGGGGTCCCAGGAGTCACCTTTGCATCTATCCATTGTTTTCAGGAAAGCAGAAGCTAGAGTCTTGCATCTTTCTCCAGAGAGAGAGAGGTTTGCATACAAGAAATTAATTGTCCCAGAGTGGGGTATGGTGGGGGCAGGGAGGGGAGCTCTCAGGGGCCCCTGGAAGGGAATGAATGAAAGTGATAGGGTCAGGCAGAGCGAGCGATTGAGCTGAGATGTAGCAGTTTTGACAGCTCTTAGCAGATCCCACAGGGAGCTCTGGAACTGGGGTGGCCCTTCAGAGTTGCCCTGATTAAAATAAGGGGACTGGGTCTTTGAACTTACTCATAGACTAGGGATGTGGGCTGTCCCTTGGGAAGGCATATAACTTGGCAGGGCAGCAACCTGGAAGGAAGGAGGGCAACTCCCAGGGAGGTAACTTGGGGCTATCAGCAGCGACATTCCTGACCACCTGGGGAGTAAAGGCCTTCGTCCTGCAGGAGGGCTCTGTGCGGCACACCACAGCACTCACCACACGTCTGATGTGGATATTGGGAAGTGCTGAGCAGAAATGCTGTCTTCCTCCTATTCCCAGCAGCTCCCAGAATGTCCATTGTAGGCACTTTGTAAATAGTGCTGGCTAAATGATGATGGACATGCAGGACCAACTGGGGGCAACAATGAAAACATCATGCTATATCCTCTTTTTTAAACTGCTTCCCCATTCAGAGAGATCACTGTTACCTCCAAAGCTGTCAGACCTGGTTTAAATGGCACAGATCTGCTTCAAACCAGGGAAGCAACGGTGCTGGCTGGGAGTGTTTGTCAACTCTTTGGGGTGGGGAGTGACGGGGGGGTGGGGGGCAGTTAAAGCATTACTGCATAGCATACAACAAAATAAAGTTCAGATGGTTCAAGCGTTACATATAAAGGAATTAAAATCATAAAAACATTAGAGGAGCATTCTAGAAGAATACTTATATAAACTTGGGGTTGGTTAGACCTTAGATAGGTATCACTAAGTGTCACTAAACATTCAAGCATTTCTAAGCAAAAACAGTAAAGAAAAAGATTGATGAATTTGATTACTTAGAAAGAAAATTTTCACTGCACCTAAAAAACCACCATAAGCAAAACTGAAAGGCAAATGACACACTGGGGGAAATATAATAATCATATATTATAGACAAAAGGTTAATGTATATGAAGAGCTTTCAGAAGTCAAAAAGGAAAAGATAACCACCCCCCTAAAAATGGGCAATTGACATAAGTAGGCAATTCACTAAAGAAAAATTACAAGTAGACAATAAACATATGAGAAAACGTTCAGCCTCACTGGAAACAAAAGATATGCAAATTAAATCAACAGTGAGTGTGGGGAATTGGGCATTCTGATACCCTGCTGGAGGGCGTGCAAATTGGTGCAACCTTTTTAGAGGGCAATTTGGCAATATTTATCAAAAGTCTTAAAAACATGCATGCAGATCTTTTACTCAGCAATTTTATTTCTAGGAATTTAAATGATCGAAGCAAATATATGTGCAACTATTTATATGTGGATCAGTATATTCCATAAAGAATTATTTATGTTGATGAAACCTGGAAATAATCTGCATATCCATAAGCGGTTGGTTAAATTATGGAATATCCATACTGTGGGAGGCTATGGAACCATTAAAATGAAGTTACAGAAGATTATTTGCTGACATGTTTGTAATATATTAGTAACTGGAAAAAACAGGCTACAGAATAATATAGATAACACCATAACTGTGTGTGTGTGTGTACCTAGAAACATTTATTTTCCAAATATTTACTTTTCACTTGGCAGCAGATTACCAGTCTTTATTTCCCTTGTGTTTCTCTGTGAGCTGTCCAAATTTTCTGTATTAGTAAAGAACTACTTTTGCATTTAGGTAATAAAATGTCAAGAACAAAATAATTGAATTTGGTTAAATTAGTGAAAACAATGTAATTGATAGTTTTATGAGTATCAGGAAAGGACCCTTGACACCAAGGTGGGTTAGACCTGGACCTGACTCACTTTTGAAGCTGAGGATTGACAGCCAGAGCAAAGCTCACCTGAATTCCATGAAAGATGCCCAGTGTGAAGTAACTGATGGTATGAGACCATAGGTGGCTTGATTGCAAGGATGATGCCTGAGCATCTCTGTGAGCAGAACAGGCGATGAGCTAAAGGAAGGTGTGAGTGACTGGCACAATTAGTAAACCTGCCTTCTACTCCTCCTGTCTCGTGAAGAAGTTTACTGCATAAAAAAGGAAAACCTTGTTCCTTGCTCCTGCGGGAAACACAGTGTTCTTTTCACCAAGATACCCTGATTCTGAGCAGAGGTTGAGGCCAGATGGAGGCCACTTTACACTCCAGTTCTGTTCCCCAGGTCTGTCCCTCCCTCCCACTCTTGTCTAATTCTCCAGGGGCTTTCTGCCTCTTTCACCACAGAGACAGTTGGCTGTTCTACACAAAGAGGTTTTGTATTAACCTTGGTCCCCAGGTACAGATGCATGAAACTCCTAAGGGCCCCCAGTACAGATTGTATGACTCAGCTTTACTACTGGAATAGATGGTGAAACTGTAGCTCAGCTTGGGGGCATGGGCAGGTGGATGGATGAACAAGTGGATGGATGGAGATCAGGTCAGTCTTAGCTAAAAGAAGGGAGTAGAAAAGGTAGAAATTGGAAAGTAGGATAAGGCTGGAAGTGACTGGGAATATTGACAAATGAGAACTCAGGTGCTCGCCATCCATTGTCACCTTCCCTGAGGTCCATTGTCAGCCCTCCCTCTTTCTTCAGGAATGAGTGACATCCCACCCCAACCACAGTCCCTGGAGCTCTCACTGCCCTCTTTTGTATCCACAGAGAAGCTGCCACTGCGTGTCCTAACTGTCTATTTGCTTATCTGCCTCCCCTTCTAGACAGGGAATCCTCTGAAGACAGTGATTTTGCTTCAGTCAGTTATCTTTCAGGTGGAGGTTAGAGAAACCCCAATCCAAACTGGATTGAGCACAAGAGAATTTATGTCTCTTATAACTGTTATGAACCAGAGGCTAGGACTGGTTTCAGGTGTCGTTTGGTTCAAGGGTTCAGGCAATTTCACCAAGGAAGACCTGATTCTCTCTCCATTTCTGTGCTTCTTTCTTTCAGGTTGGCTCTGTTCTCAGACAGACATTTCCCTTGTGCAGCTAAAGAGCTGCGTCAGCTCCAGCAATCACATCCTCTCTGCTCTAAGCTCAGACAAGGGAACATTTTAGAATCAGCTCTCCCTCCCCTCCCCTCCTGAGCCATATTTCATCCTCAGGTTCTGATTGGACCTTGTGCTTGTTCCTGAGCCAATCACTGTGGCCAGATGAAGGCAGAGTTTTCTGATTGGCTTACATTTAAACCGGAAAGAGGTCTTTGCCCAGAGAGAAGCTGGGTATCTTAGAAGAAGGGTGAGGATGCAGATTTGCACAAGGGGCAGATGCCCGTGGCAGACCATGTCTTCTTCACCACCTGGCACATAGTTGGCATCAATACTTGCTACTTCCAGGACCCCATCCCGACAAAGAACACAGTGTGAGCTTGTCACGGAAGCCCTCCAAGACTTCAGTAGCCCAGCGGGGGCTCTGTGTCCCTGAGTTTCATCTACCAGCCCCTCCCCCAGATTTCCTGTGCCTCCTTCATGCAGTCCTGGCAGCTGTCAGCAGGTCAGCCCGCTCCTCCTCATTCCAGAGCTCTGGGCCACACATGTTTGAAATTGATGCAAACCTAGAAAACTGCGATTTGGGTTTTTTTCCTCTTCTTCCCAGCATGGATTTTGCTCAGCCAGCCAGAACTGGTGGTCATTGACACTACTGCCCAGATCTGTGCAGTAATAATGATCCCACTAACAACGATAACAGTTACTATTATAACAACTTCCACTTTAAAGGTCTACAATGCACCAAACCCTTTAACTGAATCACCACATGTCTGCACAGTAGCTTTGCAGTATAGAGTAACTGAGCCCACTGCTATATCCAAATGGGATCACTTTACTAACAACCACTCAGATTTCACAGACATGTTGCCTACAAATTCTGGGGCGTAATCTCCCACCTCCTACAAATGGATCTGTGGGTTCCCATCTAATACAGGCTCACAGGCTCTGCCAAGATCTCCATGGTCTCCATTCTGTTGCACCCAGGTCCTTGCCACTGAGCCAGGAGGCACTGTGTTTGCCACCACTGCATGGTGGCAAATTTGGGGAAGACGCCTCTCTCCTCCTCTCTGCTCTGCCATGTACTGTTAGTGGGGCCCCAGAGCAGGTCCGTTTGTGCCCTGATACGCAATACAGCAGGCTTCCCAGGTGGTGCTAGTGGTAAAGAGCCCGCCTGCCAATGCAGGAGACATAAGAGAAGTTGGTTTGACCCCAGGGTGGGAAGATCCCCTGGGGGAGGGCATGGCAACCCACTGCAGGATTCTTGCCTGGAGAATCCCTTGGACAAAGGAGCCTGGCGGGCTACAGTCCATAGGGCTGCGAAGAGTCAGACATGACTGGAGCGACTTAGCACGCGTGCACACATTCAATACAGAGACTGAAAGGCTCCGTCAGCACCCTCCCCACGCCATACACACCTTAACCACCGGACGCTGGTGTGAAATCAGTGGGAACTAAGCCGGGAAGAAGGTACAAGCGACAGAAACCATGCTGAGTTCAAGAAGCACGCCTCCCTGCCCTCCCTCTTTTTCTCTTTCTCCTTCTCTCTACCCCACAAACTCAACCTGAAGGCTGTTTCACAGGGACAAGTCCTGCATGTCTGACTCTCCCTTCGCAGGAGTTTCTCCTAACTGGCTGAGAGTGGGCCTTCAATAAATACCTGTTCAATGATTGGTTAGTTCAAATGATACAATACTGAATCAGTTCTCATGCCAAATAGTTTCCAGCGAGCCCCCTCCACATATGTCTGGATTTCATTTAGACTGAAGTCTGCATCCTTATTAGTTAGACTGGTATGATTCTCCTTCATTTTACAGATTTAAAAAAATGAGGCCCAGAGAAGTGAAGTCACTTGTTCAAAGTCACACAGCTAACAAGGGGCAGAGCTGGGATTTCAATCCAAGACTAACTGATGCGCAAACCCTTTCCTTTTCCCACCCCACTATCCCCACAGAGGGATGCTGGACCTGTGGTTAACGAGGTGGCTGATTCTACCTTGTGCTGTAACTAGCTCCCTGGTACCCACTGTGGCGCTGGACCTCCCAGACAAGGCTGGCACTGCCTACTTCTCTATCGCACCCCTAGATATAACCAATCCAGGCTAAAGGTCCCCAAGGATGGCCCACCCCAGTGTCTGGCTTGCCTGCCTGTTCTGGAAGAGGAGGATGGCAGCTCTATCACCTGAGCCTGATTTTTCCTGCTCATGCACCACTCTCAGCTACATCTGGGAGGTCAACACTGTTCTGCAAGTCCTCCTGACCCCACCAACTGCGACACCCGTTCCCAACTCTCTCCGGTTTGGAGGTGCAGCAGTCCTAAACAATGTCTCCAGGGCTTCTGGAGAAGATGGGTCAGCCTTTTGGCTTCAGTTCCACTGGTGGAGCGGGACCTTTCGGGATCAGAGGTTCCTGGCCCACTAGCAAGAGAGTCATGCCTGCCACATGGGCTGAGATGGGTCCCATAAGTCTCATAGCACAGTCTCCCTATTCTGGACATGTGCTCTTCCCTACTGACAGGCTTCTGACCCAGCCCCTGGTTTTCCCCTTCATTTCTAAACTCCTGAATTAGAGCAGCTTGTTTTGACTGGGGCCTTGCCTCCCATCTGCTAAGATTCCTCCATGCCTCTCTCCAGGCTGGCCTTGATCCTTCTGCCTGCAGGCTCCTACAGTATATTCTCAGCCTGAGAGAACCAGGGCCACGTATGGTTGCCTTTTTCCTGCTTCTGAGAGCAACACTTTAGGTATCGATCTTGGCCCAGATCAGACAAAGTTCACTGGTTGAACTTTGGAATTTAGACTGCTGGACCCTCTCTCAAGCCTGAGTAGCCTTGGCCCTAAATCATTGCCTGGCAGAGTCTAAGTGGACAGAGCTGAAAGCTGTGCAATTGATTTCCAGTGGGATAGTTTGGAGGTGTCCTGTTACAATGGCATAAGTGGGGCCTCCGTAAATTTACAGACCCAATTCTGAAGACAGGAGCCAGAAAATGCACAGTAGCAATGCCAGGCTAGCATCTGGACTCCACCCTGCAAGAATCACTAAACAAGAATTGGAGATTACTTTCATGAGATTATATGCATACGTGTGTGCCTGTCTGCATTTTAATAGAGGCATTTCTATGACTTTTATTAATTATAGCAAACATTTACTCAAACTTATTATGTATCAGACATTGTTCTAATCGCTGATGCATTTGCATATATTAACTGTTTTAATCCTTATCACTATAGGTGATAATCCTATAAGACAGGCACTGTTGTTAATTTCATTTTATTCATGAAGAAACTAAAGCATTGAGTGATTGAGTAGTATACTCAAGATCACACAGCCAGCAAGAGGTAGAATTGGTGTTTAAAACCAGATCTTTGTGAATCTCAAAACTTTACATTTGATTATTAAAGATTCAAGGATACTTATGACCCAACAAAGACTATAAAACTTCACCCAAGGGGGGGAAAAAAAGGAAAATAAGCTTGATTGGGTCAAAGTACAGGTAAAGGAGCATTAGAGAAAATGGCATCTACTGTGGCTCAACCGCACTTGCTCTCAGGGCTCTGCATGTGTTTTTCATTTCCTCGTCATGAGAAATGTGCAGAGCAGCCTCAAAATCCCCATTTTACAGCTGAGTAAAGTGTGGCTCAGTGAGGCTCCATCGTTTGTCCGTAGACACTTACATACTAGCACATAGGGGTCTGAGATTCAAACCCAGGCCTGTTTGAATCTCAAACGGGTCTTATGTGAGCTATGAGACTTCCTATCACATAATTGGTACCATGGTCAGTGGCAGTGGTGTGAGAAGGAACCCCATGCTTCTCTTCCATCTCATCTTACCTGTCTCCTCTCCTCCGCCGCCTCGTGCACCACACCTGTCCCTCTTCACTTGCTGAGGATTAAGTTAGGAAAACAAAAATGAAATGAACAGTGCTTTGCCACTCCATCCCTGGAGACGCCAACTTACATGGGTCTGACGCTGTTGATGATGTTCTATCGATTTCCCCTCTAATTGCTGCAGCTAGATCTATATTCATTTTCTGTCTCAAACTTCCCTTTGTTGGTTCAATCAGCTAAGTGAAGGGCCCATTTCTCACTGCTCCTATCCTGAAAAGCCAGAGAATTTTCAGATGAAGATCTCTCTTCATAAGTCAGTGAGGTCAGCAGACAGGAGACAAAGAGGGTCAGAATTGGATGACCTCTTTTGAAGACCTGGCAAAGAACATGACTGGAAACAGAAGGCCCAGGAGACAGATCAACCTGGCAAGAAGCAGAAATGTTCCACCTTGAGTTCACAAATCAGGCATCCATCATTCATTCATCACCTTTATTGAAGATCCCACTGTGGAATCTAGAAATATTCAGGACATGGGCCCTGGTTTGGTGGAGTTAAATGTGAGTTTAATAGACAGATATTAACCAAATAGTCTCATAGAGAAAAAATTTTTCCTGTGAAAAATGTCAGCTGTAAGGACCAAGAAATGAATCTCAGGGCAGAAATCAGAATTGGTCCAAGCAAGACTCAGCTTTTCCTTTGTTAAATCAGCAAGCTTTTCTGATCCACCCAACTCAAGATGTAGAATGAAGAGAGCAAAGCACTGAAGGGACCTCCAATCAGGACAAGACTCAGGGCCTTTCTCCTAGAAGCCCATTATAAATGGAAAAGCCAGTTACTGTAGCAATTGCATCTGCTTGCATAGGACCTTAGGTGGGCAGTGGGATGTATGAAAAGTCAACTCTCATCCTTGGTGATCTGGCCTTTGATTTTGGCCTTTTGGGTAAACCTGACACTCACCCTTGGTGTTTACTCCCAAATAGCCTTTCCTCCCTCAAGAGGCATTTGAGGCTGCTTAGTCTCTATTCTTGGAATCTGACTACACCCTATCTTTCCAGCTCAGCCCAGTTACTGATTTTCACCAGACAATTATTCCCCCAATAACCCTCTAATCATCATTCCAGAGGAATCCTATAAGGCATTCTGAGGCATCACTCAGGATAGATTAGGTTATGCTGCAATAACAAATAACCCCCTAATATCAGTGACTTAGGGCTTCCCTGGGAGCTCATCTGGTAAAGAATCCACCTGCAGTGCAGGAGACCCTGGTTTGATTCCTGGGTCAGGAAGGGATAGGCTAACCACTCCAGTATTCATGGGCTTCCTGGGTGGCTCAGATGGCAAAGAATCCACCTGCAAAGTGGGAGACCTGGGTTTTGATCCCTGGGTTGGAAAGATCCCCTGGAGGAGGGCATGGCATCCCACTCCAGTATTCTTCTCTGGAGAATCCCCTCAGACAGAGGTGCCTGGCGGCCTATAGTCTATGGGGTCACAGAAGAGTTGGACACAACTCAGCGACTAAGCGCGCACACACAAACACACACACACACGCACACATCAGTTCAGTTCAGTCGCTCAGTCGTGTCCGACTCTTTGTGACCCCGTGAACTGCAGCACGCCAGGCTTCCCTGTCCATCACCAACTCCTGGAGCCTACTCAAACTCATGTCCATCATGTCGGTAATGCCATCCAACCATCTCATCCTCTGTCGTCCCTCCTGCCTTCAGTCTTTCCCAGAATCAGGGTCTTTTCCGATGAGTCAGTTCTTCCCATCAGGTGGCCAAAGTACTGGAGTTTCAGCATCAGCATCAGTTCTTCCAATGAATATTCACGACTGATTTCTCTTAGGATTGACTGGCTGGATCTCCTTGCAGTCCAAGGGACTCTCAAGAGTCTTCTCCAACACCACAGTTCAAAAGCATCAGTTCTTCAGTGCTCAGCTTTCTTTATAGTCCAACTCTCACAAGTGTACATGACTACTGGAAAAACCATAGCTTTGACTAGATGGACCTTTGTTGGCAAAGTATTGTCTCTGCTTTTTAATATGCTGTCTAGGTTGGTCACAGCTTTTCTTCCAAGGAGCAAGCATCTTTTAATTTCATGGCTGCAGTCACCATCTGCAGTGATTTTTGGAGCCCCCCCAAAATCAAGTCTGTCACTGGTTCCATTGTTTCCCCATCTATTTCCCATGAAGTGATGGGACAAGGTGCCATGATCTTAGTTTTCTGAATGGTGAGTTTTAGGCCAACTTTTTCACTCTCCTCTTTCACCTACATCAAGAGTATATTTAGTTCCTCTTCGTTTTCTGCCATAAGGGTGGTATCATCTGTGTGTCTGAGGTTATTGTTATTTATCCTGGAAATCTTGATTTCAGCTTGTGCTTATCCAGCCTGGCATTTCTATGATGTAGTCTGCATATAAGTTAAATAAGCAGGGTGATAATATACAGCCTTGACGTACTCCTTTCCTGATTTGGAACCAGTCTGTGGTTCCATGTCCATTCTAACTGTTGCTTCTTGACCTGCATGCAGATTTCTCAGGAGGCAGGTCAGGTGGTCTGATATTTCCATCTCGAAGAATTTTCCACAGTTTATTGTGATCCACACAGTCAAAGGCTTTGGCTTAGTCAGTAAAGCAGAAATAGATGATTTTCTGGAGCTCTCTCACTTTTTTGATGATCCAGCAGATGTTGGCAATTTGATCCCTGGTTCCTCTGCCTTTTCTAAAACCAGCTTGAACATCTGGAAGTTCACGGTTCACATATTGCTGAAGCCTGGCTTGGAGAATTTTAAGCATTACTTTGCTAGCGTGTGAGATGAGTGCAATCATGTGGTAGTTTGAGCATTCTTTGGCATTGCCTTTCTTTGGGATTGTAATGAAAACTGATCTTTTACAGTCCTGTGGCCACTGCTGCATTTTCCGAATGTGCTAGCATATTGAGTGCAGCACTTTCCCAGCATCATCTTTTAGGATTTGAAATAGCTCAACTGGAATTACATCACCTCCACTAGCTTTGTTCATAGTGATGCTTTCTAAGGCCCACTTGACTTTTCATTCCAGGATGTCTGGCTGTAGGTGAGTGGTCACACCATTGTGGTTATCTGGGTCATGAAGATCTTTTTTGTATAGTTCTTCTGTGTATTCTTGCCACCTCTTTACGTCAGACTCTTCTGCGGCCCCATAGACTGTAGCCCACCAGGCTCCTCTCTCCATGAGATTTTTCCAGGCAAGAATACTGGAGCGCATTGCCATTTCTTTCTCCAGGGATCTTTCCAATGCAGGGATTGAACCTGCATCTCCTGCATTGGCAGGTGGATTCTTTACCACTGAGTCACTTAACACAACAAAGATTTGTTTCCTATTTGTACAAAATCTGAAGTAGGTTCAGTGGCTCTCCCAGGCAGTTCCCTTCTAAGCAGTGATTTAGGGATTTGGTGAGCTTCCATCTTGTGACTCTGGCCTCTTAACACTTGTTTGCTGTGGTAGGGGAGAGTGGTGGAGAGCCATTATAGGAACTTTTCAATGTATTGATCCCCCAAATGCTATACATTATTTCTGCTCACAGTCTTGGCCAGAATTAGTCACATCGTACCACCTAACTTGGGCTTCCCTGGTGGCTCAGATGGCAAAGAGTCTGCCTCCAGTGAGGGAGATCCAGATTTGATCTCTGGATTGGGAAGATCCCCTGGAAAAGGGAATGAAAACTCACTGAAGTAATCTTGCCTGAAGAATCCCATGGAATAAGGAGCCTGGGGGGCTATAGTCCATAGGGTTGCTAAGAGTTGGACACAACTGAGTTACTAACATTTTCACTTCACTTTTCACCACCTAACTTTAAAAATACCCAGCAAGAAAAGAAAAGAACCAGATATTTATAAGTTCTATTAACATCCACCACAACGGTTCAGCCTCTGAACAGGGGAGTTATTTGCAAACATTCTTACCTGGGGCCCCAAAGTTTCAACTCATCACAGCCTATCTTCTTATATCTCATCTTTATTCCTTTAATACAACCTTAATTCACAATCTACCCCTCTCTCTTCACTAGACATATTTCTCAGCCAGTAAATTGAAAGCTATGATTCAAGCCCATGAGTGAAAGTTGCTCAGTCAAGTCTGATTCTTTGCAACCCATGGACTATAGCCTGCCAGGCTCCTTTATTCATGGAATTCTCCAGACAAGAATAGTGGAGTGGGTAACCATTCCCTTCTCCAGGAGATCTTCCCAACCCAGGGATTAAGCCCAGGTCTCCCGCATTACAGGCAGATTCTTTACTATCTGAGCCACCAGGGAAGCCCAAGAATACTGGAGTGAGTAGCCTATCCTTTCCTTCTCCAGGGGATCTTCCAAGTCCATGACTATTTTCAAAAGGAAAACTCACAGCTTTTCCTGAATATTAGACTACCTCTATGGAAACATCCATGTCTTCTATGCATGTCTACTCTTGTTGGGGCAGCAATATTGAGACACACAGTAAGGGTAGAATGGTTCAACTTCAATAGGAAAGAGCTTAATTTATAAAGTGGGGCACATAGAAGTTCAACAATTGACTCTGCCATTTTTTTATTCTGGTGACCTTAATTAAATGACATAACCTCTAATTTGCACATCTGTGAAATGGGAATTATAATCGTAACAACTCAGAGAAGATATGGTGCCAAATGCACTATTGTAGTAAGGGCTCAATAAGCAGTAACACTGTTAGTACTACTACTGATTTCTAGAAGTCAATATCTTGATTGACTTGATAATCAAGAGTTTGATAGTGTGTTTCAGACTCAATGCTAGAGATGCTAGGAGAGGAAGGAGGGGGAAGCAGATTCATTTTGAGATCTTAATTTTCTCCAGGCTCCAAATAAGTTGCTGGGCAATTAAGCTGGCAAGAAAGCCAGAATAGTGAGAATATTTCAGGCATGCACCTCAAGAGTAATGGGGCTTGGAGGTAGGGGTGGATAAAACTCTGAATATAAGGAAGGGGTTAGGGGTATGCAGATGTAACCTACTTATTCTGCAACCTTGAACTTGGGCTGACTTATACATTGCTTGAATTAAATACCACCATGCTTTTAAAATGCAAAAGACAGTCCTAGGTCTATAGTTGATGCTCAATAAATAATAATAATTATGATGGTGATGATTATGATGATTATTCTACCCCAATAAGTTGGTACATTGATGTGGGGGACCACAACAAGGCAATTATCTCAAAAGAGACTTATCCTATGAATTGTTGATCTTCATCTGCAGCTTATTAGGGACACTATTCAGATGCAAAATCTCCCTTAAATAAATAGTTCAAAACTAAAAAAAAACATTGTTTCAGCTCTTGAGGAGCTTATAGCCTAGAAAGGGGATTGAATGTAGTAAAGTGTGTGGAGCAACTTACCCTATACTGTGCACATCACTCAGCATTATCTCCTACTTCACAGTAGCCAAACAAGGCAAATCTTAGTCTCCCCATCTTACAGATGAAGAGTGTCGGGCCTCCATTTCTTTAACCTTAAAATGGGGGCATTAAGAAACTTCACTGACTTGCTATGAAGACTAAACCCAGCGACTAAACAAGGCATGGGATAATTCCAGGCACAACAATGTTGTGGAAGATGATAGAGAAGCCTCCAGAAAACAACTCAAATGTGTCTATTTATTTGCTGCCAGTATTAGGAAGGTATGTGGGAGGGGTGGGTGGTGACCCAGAAGTCTGACAGTTGGAATATGGGGTAGAAGAGGTGTGACTGATGAATTCATAGGCTTTGGAGGGGTATGGGTGAGTAAGGGAGGGAGAGAGTGAGTGGCAGGGTGGGAAGAAGGTGATGTGAAACATTCCAGCTCATCTCCAGGAGATGAATGTCAGCCTCTGCAGGGCCATGAGTTGAGGCTGCTGCAGGGCTAGGACCTGACAGGATATGGGACAACTTTCCCTCTACCATGCCTCCACCACTTCCAACCATGATTAAGACAATCCAAAGTTTGTGTCTATCTCCTAGCCTGAGATACAAGGACTGTCTGCAACTTAATCTTGTGATGTTTCTTCTAAGTCTTCTTTATAACCAACCAAATCCTTAAGTCAATGTGGCAGAGATAGGCCCTAGGTGGGACAACTCCAAGTCTCCCCACATCATCATTTGAGGCTGTAAGCCTAGGATCCTGTCTATTATTCCCATAAGCAGCACTCTGGGACAGAACACACTAAGTGTGATCCAGTACAAACAGCTTCTCTGCACAGATTCTGCACATGTACACATCTCCTTCCTCTCTGCTCCTGGATATTTGACTCAAGGTGACGTGCAACCACAGAAAGACCTTTGCAAGGATAACAGGAACACATGCTTCTCAGGGTTAACTAGAGACAACCACCTGTAGGATGAACTTTTAGGAAGCCCCTTCAGTCCAAAATACTTCCTTTTGTCCATTAAAGTCTACCAATTCCACCACCAAAGATATTTTAATTTGAATTAAGAATCCTTTATAGTGCAAATATTTCTAATAAATAAGGGTAGTACATTAGCAGAGCTGAGGCGAAGCTTTAAAGGGGGAAATTTCTTGGTGAGCTTGCCTGTGGCAAAGCCGATAGACAGAACACAGAGGGTTGGAGAGAGCAAAGTTAGAGTTCTTAAGTCCAGGACCATGGAGAGCTCCTTCCCACTATAGTACTTTCAGGGAGCTTTCCAGATCGGCTCTATTTCCTGCAGGAACATTGCCTTCAGGCCATTAGCCTCACTGGAGAAGAGTTCTCTAACAGAGAAATAAACATCAAGGTCTTCATTCCTGATAAAATGCAAAGGTGTTTCTTCTCCATAGAGTTAACGGTTGGCTTCGAGTTTGTGCTCAAGAGATCAGATTGGTCCATGAGGACATAGAGCCCTTCCCTGGACTTATCTTGAAGATGATGATGTTGATGGTAGTGATGGAGATGGTAATAATTATGATAGCTCATGTTTATTGCATATTTACAATATACCAGGTACAGTTTTATGGATTAATTCACCAAATGCCCAGAATAAGTATGGGGACTGTTATTATCCTTATCTTATAGATAAGGAAGCTGAAACCTCAGAGGTTCAGGGCTTTGCTGTGCCACATAACACAACTCCAAGGATACCTGTCATTCTCACTTGGTCTATGCACACGATGCCCCCTGGAGGTATACGGGGCACAGCCTGTGCTGTTCTGTGTTTAATCACTCAGTTGTGTCTGATTCCATGTGCGACCATATGGACTAGCCCACCAGGCTCCTCTGCCCATGGGAGTTCTCCAGGCAAGAATACTGAAGTGGGTTGCCATGCCCTCCTCCAGGGGATCTCCCCAACCCGGGGATCAAATCCAGGTCCCCTGCATTGCAGCCAGATTCTTTACTGCCTGAGCCACCAGCGAAGCCCATACAGTCAGCCTGCAGAGAGGTTAAGTAACTTATCCAAGGTTGCAGCCCTTATAACCAAGGAAATGTAGTTCTAGAGTTCCTGTTCTTTACCCCTGTACTTGATGGGACTCTCTTTATCAGAGATTTCTCTTCAGTGAGTGTATGGAGGTATGATGGATCAAGTGGTATTCTAAAATTTAATTTTAATCTTTACTTGTTACTAAAAGATGAGATATACTCTAGTAACAAATTCAAACATTGCCAAAGTTTTCTCCTAACCTCCCCCATCTTTGTGTTCTTCCTTATGGGTGTCTCTGCTCCACATGCTTCCATGAGTGCCCTACTGACAAGAAATAGGAGGGGAGGTGACAATACTAGACTGACTTGCTTATTATTTGGGGGGTTGCTGTTGTTATAGGAAGAGAAGACAATAAAGCTTGAATTTCATAACAATTTTTTGGCACTCAGAATTGTTTTCCTCCCCTGGATCTCTCCTGTCTGGAAGAATGAGATGGGGACTCCATTGTATATACAACCTCAGAGTATATTTAAAAGAGTTTTAAGCATGGGAGTTTCAGAGTCATTAAATACCACTATGACCTGGTAAACCCCTGCCAGGAAGACAAAGCAATCATCAGCATATTGTATCAAGAGCATAATGTTTTCTGGTCCCATTTTATGGGCTTTGAAGATTGTGTGGCACTTCTGAGAACTTCCATAACCACAACTGCAGTAGCAACTGCAAGGACATCTCTATCCAAGGATCATTCGGCCTAGAACAATCTTCCTAATCTTGTAAAAATATGCATGTTTTTGTTTTTTTCTTTATCAAGATGAGATGATATTGTATCTGTCCACAAGCAATTTTTCTGCTGGACATAGTTACATATCATGTGCATATCTCCCCATGTCACTACAAAAAAGTCTACCACTTCCTTCTAGGAGGGGTGTAGTGGGCCACCATGCAGTTGCTCTACAATCTTCTGTCAGATTCCTGTTGATGGATATTTAAATTGCTTCCAGTTTCTATTGTTTTTTTTATTTTTGCAAGCAATGCCATTACAAGTGTTCTTACATATATCTTTTCACTTCACACTCATATTTTTGTATAAAGAGAAATTGCTGTGTCAAAGGATATGCAATTGGTCGATTTTAATGATATTGCCAGATGGCATGAGAAACAAAGGAGATGTATTTTAATATGAGGGTGGAGGCATAATGACTTGAGAAGTGGTCATGAGGAGCAAGGAGAATGCTGACCTTTTGTACCTTGGCAGAATGAGCAGCCTGGGCTTGAGAAAATCTCAGGGACAGCAGTGTCCTCTGGGGAGTGGTGGTAGGGGGGGGATGGTGGGGGAATCTCATTCTCACTTAAGGCAGGAGTGCAAGGAGTGTTCTGAGAAAAGTCTGAGCATATAGGTAAATCTGTTTGGAAATCTGGTTGGGAAGGACTGGAAAAGTGGGAAATATGAGGCTGGATCAGGATTGAGGGAGCAGAGAGCAGCCTGAGAAATAGAGGGCAGGAGAAAACAGAGATAGGAGGTAGAGAGGGTCTTTCATCTGAAAGGTAAACAGTCATACATGAAAAGGCTGCAAAGATGGGGAATTGTCTGGCTACACAGTTCAAATGTATCTCAGGCAATTGTCCCTGAGTGGTACCCAAGGTTTAATGGCATTTTCAAAAATTGGACACAGTACAGGGTTTGTCTTAGGTCTGATTCCTTAGAAACAGCATCTGAGGAATTGGATCCACATGGATTGTTGAGGGAGGGCTTGTGAGGAAAGCCTGTAAAGGAGGGAGGGAAGCAGAGTAAGAAAGGGGAGAGTCAAGCAAGGCTATGGGCCTCAGGGAGAGCCTAGGGTTGTCTCACCCAAGGGATGCTCTATGGTGTAAGTCAGGCTGTAGACTGGCCCCTTAGTGAGACAAAGGGGCTTCACATCAGCCAGGCATTGGACGCTCTTGGGGGAGGGAATGCAACCTCCTTGGCTTTTCAGGCATGGTGTGGTGTTCCTGGTAGCCAGCTCTCCAGAGAAGGCCACAGCCATAGGTCATTAATTAGCCACAACACTTGCAGCAGCTCAGGGAGAAGTAAAGGGATCTGGGAGATCTGAAATTGCTACAAGTCAGGAAGGAACTCTCCATAGTCCTGGTCTTTTGTAGTCCAAACTGACTTTGCTCTCAAGAGATGCTTGGAGCAACCTAATGAGGATGCCTCCAGAGGCATTCAAGCTAGACAGACTAGGAAGCAGTGGGGATGGGGGTGGGGTGGGGAGCAGAATTCTCTTATTCTCATAAACATTGCCCTACAGCAGAACCTCAAGAATGATGGTAGGGGGAAAGACTCAGATTTCTTCAGGTGAACAGCTTGCCAAGGCCTGGCTTGGGCAAATATTAGAGAAATGTTTGTTTTGTGGAAGAGTGGCTCTTCTAAGAACCAAAAGGCTTATACTGATGTGGAGTATCTAGACAGACTATCACTGGGACAGGTCACTGCTTCAGACCTGTTGAAGGAGACCCAAGAGCCCTACAGAGCCTGGAGAATGTGCAGTGAACTGCAGACAATTTTGGGTTGGGCATCCTCTTTCCTGGCCTACCCATGTTTTACCTCACGCCTACTGATACCCTGTTCCATGGAGGTTAAATCCATGGACACTGGACTTTGGCAGTCTGAGCATGCATTCAGACTCTGCCCCTTTCTAATTGATCGACCTTAGGTGAATGACCTCACCTCTCTAAGCCTCATTACTCTCATCTGAAACATGGATGCAACAGTAACCATGGCATTGAGTGGTTGTGAAAGATGACAAGTATGAAGCACCACTTGCTCCTTGGAAGAAAAGCTATGACCAACCTAGACAGCATATTAAAAAACAGAGACATTACTTTGCCAACAAAGGTCCGTCTAGTCAAAGCTATGGTTTTTTCAATAGTCATGTACGGATGTGAGATTTGGACCACATCCATAAAGAAAGTTGAGCTCTGAAGAATTGATGCTTTTGAACTGCGGTGTTGGAGGAGACTCTTGAGAGTCCCTCGGACTGCATGGAGATCAAGGCAGTCAATCCTAAAGGAAATCAATCCTGAATATTCATTGGAAGGACTGATGCTGAAGCTGAAACTCCAATACTTTGGCCACCTGATGCAAATAACTGACTCACTGGAAAAGACCCTGATGCTGGGCAAGACTGAAGGCAGAAGGAGAAGGAGACGACAGAGGATGAGATGGTTGGATGGCATCACCGACTCAATGGATGTGAGTTTGAGCAAGCTCCAGGAGTTGGTGATGGACAGGGAAGCTGGCGTGCTGCAGTCCATGGGGTCGCAAAGAGTCGGACATGACTGAATGACTGAACTGAACTGATGAAGCACCAAGCATATAGTGGATGCTCAATAAATGCCAGTGGCATTTACAGTTGTATTTTTTTTTTTTTTACAGTTGTATTTTTATATCAGTATTACTGTCATGCCTAGAAGTGTCTATGCTGGTTCTCTCTTTGCTTATGGCCTACAAACAAACACCCCATAAAAAGATTTTTCTCACTATTCCTCTGGAAACTTTCCCAAGCTCTGCTTCTTGATTCTGCTGGTCCAACTTGCATGTTCCTTATGTATGATTGATCGCAAGAGATTTGCATTTTTATGATACACCCGGAGTTGGAAGGAGACAGGGCCAGATGGGACCAGGACTGAGCAGGTGGCTGTACTCTGGGGCTGGCCTCCCAGAGAGGTTGCCATCCATCCTGTATGTAGTGTTCACAGGGGCAGGGAGAGGTCACACTGGACTCCCACAGGCTTCTGTATTGCTTAGGAATATACTCAGCTTCAATTAACAGGAAAATTGGCTAAAAGTGGTTTAAACAAAGATGGAATTGTTTTTCTCACACCACAAGGAGCCTAGAGGCAGGAGACTTCTGGAAATGGCTCAGCAACTGAATGATGCCAGAGTTGGCATCTCTGAGATGCACTTGGCCTTTGACATGCTGTTGGACTTTATCTTTGCATTTTGCTTCTTGGTCATAAGATGATTGCTAACAGCTCTGGCCATGGCACATGTGCTCAAGGCAGGAAAAAGCAGGAATAGGGAAAATGGAGAGACTGCTCCAACCCTGCCTTTCTCCCCTTTTAGTCAAGGTAGTAAAAGCCTTCCCAGACCATTCAGAAGACTTCCATGCAGGTCCAGTTGGCCAAGGTATATGAAAAATGCACTCCTGTGTTTCTTCTTTAGTCTCACCTACCACCACACTTCACCTATGGTCATCAAATGTATTCCCTCCCCCCCATATATTAAGCAATTCTCCAACACAAGCTCTGTGTCTGACAATTTAACTCAGTTCTGCCTCTATCCACCAGATCCCACAGGTTCAGCACCCAGTCTCCCACAAGGCTGTCCTCCTCCACTTCAGATGCTGATCACAAGTCCTAGGTTGTCATCTGTACTTCTAGTCAACTATAAATCAGGTTTCCCTGATTTAGGGAAGCCTTAGGTTTGATAATTCACTAGAATGGCTCACAGAACTCAGGGAAATGCTTATTTGTATTTACTGATTAATCTAATAAAGGATATGATAAAGGATACAGATGAACAGATATGCTGGGTGAAGTCTGGAAGTACCCTGAATGCAGGAGCTTCTGTCTACTTGGATTTGGGGTGCATCACTCTCCCAGCACATGAATGTATTCTTCAACTTGGAAGCTCTCCAAACCCCATACTTTTTATGAATACTCCATCACATAGACATGATCAACCATTTGCTTAATCTCCAGCCGCTCTGCCCATCCTAGAGGATGAGAGTCTTTCTGGTGACCAGCCCCCATCCTGAAGCTATCCAGGGGTCCACCAAGATTCACCTCATTAAAACAAAAGACACTCTAATCACCCAGGAGATTCCAAGGGATTTAGAAACTCTACCACAGGAAATGGTATATATATAATTTATAGCCCCCAAATGTCAAAAATCTAGCTTTAATTGCCAGAAAATCAAGGGCTAGTGTCGTCATGCTCAGGTTAAAGATTAATCGTGGCTCATCTCCAAACGCTGGGCGCATTGCTGAACTGAACAAAATCAGGGATCAGTGGGCAGGGAAGAAGCAGAGAATGGATGTTGAGTAGGCAATAAGCAGAGTCTGCCCGCCTTCAAATCCAAGAAATTCAACCATTGGGAGTGTGGATGGCGACAGAGGAGCTACACCCTTCCCTGGATGTACGGATGGCCAATGAGGGGCTGCACCCCAAACCCAGTGTGCGAGACACACGCCATCACAGCTCTGCCTCACCTCCCTGGACTCTTAATCCATTTTGTGCACCCAGCTTCCAGCATGCTTTCACTCCCTCCACGGATCCTGTGTCCCTTTGTTGGAGGGTGGCCGTGGGCTACAGGAGGAGCTCACTTTGCCTGTGCTCACAGAGGGCCAGGGGCCTCCTTTGCCTCTGATAGGAACAACTCTGCAGTGTGACTTGGATTGTCTTCAGAGCTCCCTGATGGAATTAAGGCCAAGTTTCCCTATGTGGAATTTAGCTTGAGAGCACACCTTGCCTGGCTTCTTCCATCACTTGTCCCACTCCCCTACTCCCCCACTGAAAACCACTCAAAACAAATCACTTTCATATTAATATTTGGTATCTTCTTCTGGAGGATGCAACCTCCCACCCTGTAGTGTGATTCAAGTAGTCTGTTCAGAGGAGCATACAAGAAAAGGTGAAGACTGGGTCCCACAGATGTCTGAGCAGTACCTTGGGGCCCCACCAAGCAGGCTGGGATTTAGGACAAGGCTCTGGCACAGAGGTAGCTGTGGAGGAAAGAAGTAAATGGAGGCAAAAGCTCGAGGAGAGGAATAGGGACAGTACTGTAGGCACCAAAGTTCTATTGGGCCACGGTGGGGGTGGTTCACATGGGGTCTCCAGCTCTCCAGAAAGAAACTAATTCCAGGCCACACCTCCTGGTGGCTGAGGTGCCCAGAGCCTCTGCAGCCTGGGTCAGGGCATGCAGGGCTGTGCAGTGCTAAGTCTGTGATAACAGATGCCTGTCCCAGAGCTCTCGCCAAGCAGCGTGTAGAGGAAGAGTGGCATGTGGACATGCCACCTTGGCTTCCCTCACTTCAGAGGGCATCCCAGCCAGGAGGATTTCAATGGTCTTTTGGACAAATGTTTCTCACAGTGCAATCCTAAGCCCCTCTTCAGCCAGAGTCCCCGGGCTCTCAGCACCGAGTTTCCATATGAGACCATGTTTGGACAGCATGTCCTGCTGATTAAGAATAAAGGCTGAAAATCTCCAGACAAGGCCATTTTCTCTAATAGTCTCAAATTACCCCTGCACCTGTGTTCCCAACATTTGCCAATCTGATAAGTGAAAGTCATGGTAATAATACTTCAAGATATGGCTCAAAGAGCTGTAAGTTCAGAGAGGAGACTGTTATGCAGAAGTGAGCCATCTTAGGTAACTGGGGTGGGATAACTGAACAGTGAAGAGTGTGGGCTCTGGTTCAAGTCCCCAGTTCACTACTCACTAGTTGTTCTACTAAGGGACAAGAAAACAGCCTCTCTGAATCTCTGTTTCCTCATCTATGAAATGGGAATCAATAAAACTCACAAAATAAGGCCCATACCTAATAAATGTTTAATGAAACCTGTAAAGATTTGATGATGTACAGATGATGAGATTTGTACAGAGATGATGTCTGTAAAGCACTGGGCAGAGTGCCTTACACATAGTAAATACAGATGAGATCCAACATATTTACCAGCTGATAAGTCCTGGGTGTTCATTGGAAGGACTGATGTTGAAGCTAAAACTCCAATACTATGGTTACCTGATGTGAAGAGCTGACTCATTTGAAAAGATCCTGATTCTGGGAAAGGTTGAGGGCAGGAGGATAAGGCGAGACAGAGGATGAGATGGTTGGATGGCATCACCGACTCAATGGACAAGGGTTTGGGTAAACTCTGGGTGTTGGTAATGGACACGGAGGCCTGGCATGCTGCGGTTCACAGGGTTGCAAAGAGTTGGACATGACTGAGCGACTGAACTGAACTGAAGACACTACTGCCCTGGAGGAGGGCATGGCAACCCACTCCAGTATTCTTGTCTGGAGAATCCCATGGACAGAGGAGCCTGGTAGGCTATGGTCCACAGGGTTGCAAAGAGTTGGACATGACTGAAGTGACTTAGCAGGCACACACGCACACATGACACCACTACCAACCAGTCAGCATGTTGCGTTGGCCAATCACAGCAGATGCACCGACCCATCAGAACAGAGCCCCTGTCCAATAAGGATGGATGACTGCCCGAACAGACCTACAAACAACACCCGTGGGTTCTCCCTATAACTCTCCCAGTGGCTTTGTAAGCGGTGACTGGCTAGCATGAACTCCTAAACAATTTTGCTCTGCCCCTTGCTCTGGAGACTCTAAAATGCTCCAATTAATTTCTTTACCATAGTCAGTAAGAACAGACACCTGCTTTGCTGAGTGATGGTAATTTTCTGCCTCCCTCTTTTCCTAATATAGGCTCCCAATAAAGATGGAGACGGGGGATCTGAACATGGAGTCCCAGTCTCGGGCCTGCCCTTGGCTGAACCAGGGCAGAGATAGGAGGACTGGCCACGGCCACATTCCCCCTGAGACTCTTCTCAGTTTCTCTGCTGAGTCGCTGACATCTGGATTCAACATCTCACCGAGAACAGTGTGTTCTATCTTGTGCGCTTGCTTATGATTCAAAGTTCAGGGAGACAGAGTCTGAAGAAGTAAGTTTTATTCACAGGTTTACTTTTGACTGCACCAAAGCCCTGAGGGGAAAGATCCACCAGAAGGAGATAATTCTAAAAAAAAAAAAAAAAAAAAATTGAGACTGTGTTAGAAAGGGGCGATGAATGCTAGGCAAGGAAGAGAGGAGGGTGGGGAGGTGTCATATGCAGAGGAGACATATGATTCACTCTTTCATGCTCATCCTGTAAGTCATGACAAAACCTCAATTTTCCAACTCACCAGAAGCCTTACTACATACACTGTGCACTGTTCAACTTCATTCATTCCAGCAGAGGTGATCAGAGGAAGGCGGGGGAGGTGTCTGCCACTAAGATTTCCTAGAGGTGTCCAGATGCTGCTAGTTTCAAGTGTGACTTTTTTTTCCATCACTTTCCTTTCCATTTGCAACCCATTCACCCCAAATAGGTTTCTAATAAGTGTCCTTTTAAGTTAGCCCACAAACCTCAATTGAAAGGATTGTAAATAGCAGGTTCCTTTTGTGCATACAAATTGTGATATGATCAATGGATATTCAGTGTAATGTCATGTCACAGAGATGGCAGAAAGAAATAACAACAAAGTCACTGTTTTGCCACAATCACACCATATACCTTTTTACCTCCATGCCTGAATGCGTTTGCCAACACTGCCCTCTCCAAGCAAACTTCTCTCTCCTTGAAATAGCCACCTCCAGGGGTGGACGTTAAGCTCATATGATGACCCCTCCTTGGGAACTGCCCTGGATTCAATGTTTGGTTCTGAACTACGAGAACTCAGGTTTCAGGTCCAGGTAAATAAACCAAGAATCAACCTGTGACTCAAGCTGGGCCAATCAGATTCTTCTAAGAAGTGAGAATTTTGGACTAAGACGCCAAGAGGCTAGGAGCTGATGGAGGAGAGTTATGTTTGGATACACTCTTCTAGAAAGGTAGATCATAGATTCTTGCTGACATGGTCTCCCAAACTTCCGGGTTCTTGCCATTCTTGAAATTTACTTGCTCCTCTCTCCCTTGGATTCTTTGAAAAAATCGGGACTCGTTTAATAACCCACTTTTATTTAACTAACCAGTTCATTTTTGTTACTTGCAACCAAAATAACCTCATTCAACACATTCTTGATTTTCTGTCTTTCTCTTCAAGTCTGCTGTGTCCCTTTTTCTATGAAGATGTGTCTGACTCACCCTCCTCTGGCAGGAAAAAAATGTGTCCCCTTTCTCTTAAGTGTTCTCATCGTACTTAAAGCTCACTCTTACTGCAGCATTTTGTATACTATTATGTAATCTGTTGTGTATTTAGACTATGGATTCCTCGAGGAAAGCAGCAGCCTTATTTATATTCGTGTTCTTAATGCTGATCTTAGTACTTGCCAACATAATATATGTTAATCAAATTCTTCCTGAGCTAAATTAGAGAGTCTCCATGAAGGGTTAAACCTTACTGGGGTGTGTGTGTGTGTGTGTATAGGTGTAGATGAATGCTGTAGACAATGTCAGTAGCAAACGAGCTCTGTTCAGCTTGGAGCCTCACCATGATGAGCTCCACAAGCTGTCAGAATCCCTTTGTCCTGTTGGAATGTCTGTCTATTGCATGTTGCTTAGAATGAAAGGCCATTAGATAGGGGGCTAGAGATTCCCTTGGTTGTACAGAGATTTCTTGTTTCCAGAGGGCCTGACCTAGCAGACTTTCTGGCAATCCTATTGAACCCTGTCTGTCTGAAGCTAGCCCTCAAGGAGCAGGGGAGGGTGCCTGGGGAGGAGGGCCAAAGGGGAACATCAGAGAGCCTGGCCACACTCTTCTCATTCACAAGGGTTTGAATCTGACAGGCTTCAGAGACACTACTGGCTCTGACTCTGAGCTGAAATTTCAAGACAATTGCAGCACAGATGAACATGAAATTCCTGGCAAAGTCAGGATTTCTAGAATGGTCCATCCAGTGAATGTAACTCTGACCCAAGTTGCATGAAGCAAATGCAATTATGGAAAAACAGGGCAGGAGTAGACAGATGAATCTTATGCTGATCAAAGTTCAAGCAGTCAGGACACATGCTACCTGAAAAGTAAGGCCACAGAGCTAGAGCTTAGATTTCAATTGCGCAGCAGCATCTGTAAGAAAAATGCAACCTGCCTCAGGGGGCTGTAGTTATGCCATTTGGGCACTGGATTAGAAAGGTAGAAACTGCCTGGAAGGAATATCTCTCTGAACCAAGGATCCAGACAAAGGATCTGTTAATTATGATAAAATATTGGGCTTCCCAGGAGGCACCAATGGTAAAGAGTTTGCCTGCCAATGCAGGAGACTCAAGAGATGTTTGATCCCTGGGTTGGGAAGATCCCCTGGAGTAGGAAATGGCACCTGACTCTAGTATTCTTGCCTGAAAAGTTCCATGGGCAGAGGAGCCTGGGGGGCTTACAGTTCGTGAGGCCACAGAGTCGGACATGACTGAGCACATGCACACACATGCACACACACGCACACACAGTGGTGATATAATAACTATAATGACAGCTAACACATCAGACACCATCCTAAGTGCTCTAGCTGTGTCGCCCCATTCACATCTCATCATATACTTATGAGATCAATGCCACTATTATCCTAGTTTACAGAAATGAAAATAGCCCTGGATATCATACACCCTGTCTAAGCTCACTCAACTAACTGAGGGCTAGACTCCAGGACTGACTGATACGGGAGCCCTCACAGAGAGGCTCTTCAGCCACCCTGGACCCTTCCCCATCTCAAGGCCTTTGCATATGTTGTTGCTTCTGCCTAGGACACTCTCAATAACTGAAAACAGTAGTGTCACAAGACGGACATTTCTTCCATGTACCGGATCTCAGATATCAGCTTGGGTTGTGAGATAGGCCAGCCAGAAGATCCTTAGAAACTTAAAAACAGCCAAGTAATGGTAAAATAAATAATAAACTCTTTACCCTCATGGAAGGTATAGGATTAGGAGAAAAGGTAATGGGGGAAGAGGATATTTTGGAGAGAGAAAAGTGAAGCATAGTGATTTTAACTAGCCAAGGTTATCCAAGAAACAGGATTTGTCAGTATGTGGCCTGGGGCAGGCTAATGTTGACCTTTAATTTTCCTTTTGTGTCAGTGACTAAACTGCTATTCATCAATACCATTTCCTTGCTCTCTAGGCCACATGGCTAGAGAGTCTCTCCCAGCTTCCCTTGGAGCTAGATGTAATCTAAGTTGTGGGCAATGGAATGAGAGTGAGCAGGTTCACACTTCTAAGCCTGACTCCCACTCTTGATGTTCTCTTTCCCTGCCTGCCAGCAGAGGGTCTAACAGAGGACCCCTAGACCCTAAAAGGTGGTACAACCACAAGATGTACAGATCTGCGTCACAGAATTCCTTCATGGAAGGCCACTGTCTAAACACTTGATTGGACTTTTCATGGGTGAAAAATAGCTTTATTTTTTTTAAGCCACTGAAATTTGGGGGTGATACTTACTGACACATTTCTGTTGGGACAAGAGCATAGGTAAGCAGGCTAATCATAATTGCAAAGGGCAATCAGTTAGTTAAAGTGCTAGTTACCGAGTCAGATGGTAAACCCCATAACAGAACATCTCTCAGCCTTTCATAGATCCTACATTTTAGAGCAATCAATTTTTCAGTAATCCTTTACTATATGTCCAATTCATGTTACAACTGTAGGGTTCAGGGGAGGACAACACAAGGAGGAAGCATCCCTCCCTGCCCACGAGGAGTTTCTAAGGGACACGTAACATGCCCACAGAGTGACATTCCATGGTTGTCCAGAGACCTGTAGCAAATGCTCGTTACACACACCATTCATGGATCCTCTCCAATCTCAGCCATGATGGTCCAGGAGTTATGTAAATCAAGACAGAAATGTTGGAATTGTAGAACCTTGGAAGACTTGGTTGTTTCCATGCCCCAGGCCAATCTGTACCCTATGAGAGAGGTTGTCATAAATAATGTATAAGCTACAAAATTGTACCCACCTCCCAGCTCCTTCCTGCTGACCCTATCACACCTCCAGCCTAACACTGTAACTTCTGGACACCCATGCCAAGGGGTTGGAGGGTAGGTTCATTTATCCATCCATGAAGCAAAATTTCACTGAGAATGACTAAGTGTGCTGGGTTCTGAGGCTATATCAGTGAACAAAACAGATTAGAAGCCTTGCTGTTGAAGAAGTAATGTGGAGAGTGGTGATAAGAAGAGGGGCGAAGAGGTCAGAGAAGTTCTCTTTGGGGAGATGACATTTGCACAAAGACTTGCATGAAGCAAATCATGGACATCCAGAGAAAGAGCTTTCCAGGAGAGAGAGAAGAACAAGTGAGTGCAAAGGTTCAGAGCGCCCTTGTGGCCTCTTGCTCACTGGGTGCACTCAAGGATCAACAACGAGGGCAGAATGGAGAGAATAGTCCATGATTCTGTCTCTGTTTCACAGATAGGTTCATTTGTGTCATATTTTAGATTCTACACATAAGTGATATGATATGATACTTATATTTCTGGCTTACTTCACTTAGTATGATAATCTCTAGCTGCATTCATGCTACTGGAATCTATAATATGACGCAAATGAGTCTATCTATGAAACAGAATCATGGACATAGAGAGAGCAGAATGTGGTTGCCAAGGGGAAAGAGGTTGGGGATTGGTTGGAGTGTGAGGCTGGGGTTAGCAGATGAAAACTGGTATATATAGAATGGATAAACAACAAGGTCTGACTATATAGCACAGGAAACTATATTCAATATCCTATGATAAACCATAATGGAAATGAATATTTTAAAGATGTATCTATCTATATATGTGTAACTGGATTACATTGCTGTGTAGCAAAATTTAGCACAACATTGTATTTCAACTTTAAGAGAAAAAGAATAGTCAGTGCTGACAAAAGTCATAGGAGCTGAAGTCTTGAAAGCAGTGGAAACATTTGGCCCTTATAGGCCATTGTAAAGCCTTTGGCTTTTTCTACAGGTGAAGTAGAAGTTAAGGGAGAGTTTGCAGCACAGATGTACATTTTTAAAGGATCAAAAACTACTGAGCTGCTAGGTTGAGAATACATGTAGGAGTGTGATGATAGAAACCAGAGGACTGATGAACAGGCTACTCTAGCAGAAAAAAACCCCCACAAAACCATAAACTCAATGTCTTATAAACAACAAACATTTATTTATTATCTAGAGGCTGGGAAGCCCAAGGTCAAGGCACTGAGAGATTCAGTGACTGGTGAGGGCCCACTTCCTTGTTCATAGACAACTATCTTCTCACTGTGTCCTAATGAAATAGAAGAAGCCTCTTATAAGGGCACTAATCCCATTCATGAAGACCCCACCCTTATGACCTAATCACCTCCCAAAGGCCCCACATCCTACTACCATCGTTAACACGAGTTTGCAAGTTCATGTGCCCAATGCATAGTGGAGCCAAACAAACTGAAACATTGGAGTTTGGAGCAGAGAAAGGTTCATTGCAAGACCATGCAAGGAGGCAGGTGGTTCATGCCCTACTAAAAAGCCCCTGAAACTCTCTGAAGGGTTTCAGCAAAGCACTTTTAAAAGCCAAGTGAGGGAGGGGGGATCCCAGGGTCTGTGGTCAGCTTGCGCACAATTCTCTGGCTGGATAATGGTGAGGGAGCAGCGTGGTGTCACAGGGATGAACATTATCTGCCCTTGGGCTCCAGGAGGCCTGGGGCTATGTGCTCATGATCATCAAGTAGTTATTTGTTGGAGAGGGGAAGGTTTTCTACATCTGCAAAACAACTCAGGAAATGTGCATCAAATACTATTGTCTAGATGCTTCCCAGTAGCTCAAGTGGTAAAGAATCTGCCTGCAATGCAGGAGACTCAGGAGAAGTGGGTTCAATACCTGGATTGGGAAGATCCCCTGGAGGAGGAAATGGCAACCCACCCCAATATTCTTGCCTGGAAAATCCCACGGACAAAGAAGACTGACAGGTTATAGTCCATGGGGTCACCAAGTGTTGGACATGATTGAGCATGCATGCAAGGTACCTCAAAGAGGAGCTAAAGCAGAGGATTTGGGGAAAGGCCTTCTCCCCTGACCCTGCCAAAGGCCCCATGGGGTCCTCCTGCTGTTACGGTTTCACATATTGCAGGATCATATATTCAGTCTATAGGAAAGGCTACTGAAATAATCCAGGTAAGAGATGATAAAGTCTTTTGCCAGGGTAATAGCATCAGTGGTGGTAGAAGTTTTGAAAGAATGGACTGATAAACTGAATATGGAAGGGAGAGAGAGAGAAGTGGGGATAATTTTTTAAGATTTGGGGCTTGTACAACTGGAAGAATACAGTTGCCACTTTCTGAGACAAAAAAGACCTCAAGAGAAGCTAGTGTGGGGTTAGCTATTGAGAGTTCAAGTTTTGGCTACTTTAGGTTGGAGATGTCCATTAGATATTCAAGTGGAGATGGTCAATTCAGTCATAGGACACGATGAGACAGCCTAGTTGAGAGAAGAGAGAAAGTCTGAGGCTGAGCTAAACTGTATTTCCACATTGAAAGGCAAGAGAGCAGAGAATAAGCCAGCAAATGAGGATGAGAAGACGTCATGCCCAAGAAGGCAAGAGAATAATCAGAACCGGAGAGCAGAAAGTATTTCAAGAAGGAGGGAATGATCAGCTGAGCCAATGACTGCTGAGAAGCCAATAAGGGTGAGGTCTGAGACCCCACCTAGGATCAGGCAGCATGGAGCCACTGATGCCCATGACAAGAGCTGATTGGTGGAGCCGTAGGAACACCAAATTCAAGTGGGTTTGAGGAGAACAGAAGGAAAGGCCATGGATACAGCCAAAACAGACAATGCTTCTGAAAAGCTATGCTGACCTAGGAGGGTGGAGGAATGGGGTGGTATCTAGGCCCAGGCAGTTGTAATCAAGAGGATTTTTTTGTTTGTTTGTTTTTAAATCAATGTTTGGATGCTTATGAGAATGATCCAAAAGAAAAAGGAAATTGATATGAAGAAAACAGAGGAGATAGTTTCAGGTTGACAGACATTCTTCAGAGGCAAGAAGGAGATGAGACTCAGTACATGAGTGGTGGGAGGTGGCCGGAGACAAAAGCATGTGCAGGTCAGCAGGAGGACAGGTAGCTCTCATGGGTAGGCACAGGTATCAATCTAGCTATTAGCTGAGGGGCTGGAAGCCTGTGAAAGTTATTCTCCGAGTGTTTCCATTTTCTGAAGGAACTAGGAAGTGAGATTAGAGGCAAGGTTGAAGAGGAGGGAGGCAGCATGAAATAGAAACGGTTTTCTAGAAGAGGAGGAGGGAACTGAGCCCGGAGCATGCAGGGTAATTACCAGGTTGCACAAAAGGCTTGTCTGAGGTTGGGGGGCAGACACAGAGAGGGAGCAGTCAGTATGGTGTGGGGCTTTCCTCCAGACTCATCCAGCTGTGAGGGTACAGCCATGAAACTGGGCAGAAGATGGGGTTTCACCTGAGCTGGTTAGGATGGATGCTTGCGACAGGGTGGCCACCTTGTCTGAGAAAGAGCTCACTGTTGCCACATTTGCCTTGCGTTGTTCGAAAGGTCTCCAGGACGCCTCTGCACTCTTGGAATTTTATGAACTTTAATTGTAGCAGTAGAGCTTGTTAATGTTTGCCTCTCTGCCAGATGGCATCCTAAGCACTCAACGCGGATGATCTTATTAAACTTTGTGACAAACTTAGGAGGCAGGTGCTCTTATTATCCCCATTTTGCTGATGAAAATACTGAGACACACAGAGAGGTTTAAAACCCTGGTCCAGGGTGATGTAGGTAATAAATGACAGGGTGGGAAGTGGCATCCCAGCAGTTACTATGAACCCCAGAGTTTCTTCCACTGCTCTACGCCTCCCAAAACGCAAACACCACAGGGCTTTGTTGTAGCTCCTGGTGTCTCATGCTACATCGCAGATTTCCTACGTTTGGGTACCAGATGGGGAAACATACTCCAATTTATTGCCTAATTTATAAAGGGCTCTAACTTAGCTCAAGTTCTGGAGGCATGCTTGTTTCACATAGGCGTTCTAACCCAATTACGGGAGTTGGAAACTGAAAGAATGATGGCTGGTAATTCACAGCCAGCCTGCCTTAATTGTCAGCAAATGGGGGTGGGAGAAAGTTTGCCTCAATTCCTAAACTTCCTCATAATTAACAATATTGTGACTCAACAGCACATCCACACACGCCCACAAGCGTCTGCATTTTGGCACTCCAAGGGTGGATGCCACATCCACCAGGCTTCCTGGTGACTAACCAGGGAAATGGACATCTTGATCTACCCAGAGATTTTCAGTAAGTGCCTTAGCTAAATGTTCTAAATGTCAGTATATTCTTGCCCTAAACTCTGTTCTCTTTGATCATCTTAATCCCCTCGTTCCCATGCCCCTCGAGCCTCCAGTCATTTTGCCATTTCAGCAGCTGTTTCAGTCTTTCTCGGCTGCCAGAATCCAGCCACAGCTGTTCCATCAAGGTAATCCACCGTTCACTGGTGCATGTGTGTTCCCGATGTGACAAATAGCTTTATGGTAAAAAGCACCCGGTTTTCTTTCGTAGTAGTGGTTGGAATTGTTAATTTTGCTTTCAACAAACTCTAAAGAGGACAAACTGACCCGCAAGGCTCTTCCAGGAGAAGAGAGGTCTGTTGGTAAGAGAAAGACCTAAGGGGGATGCTTCAGGGCCCAGGAGAGTCCACAGAACCAGGGCACAAAGTCAGCAGGGGATTTAGGTGAGACTGGGAGAGAGTGGACCATTGCCAGGGTGGACCATTCATTTCCCCGAGGGCCTGAGGGCACTCCTGATGAAATGATGGCTAATGGACATCTTGATTTTTAAATAGCTCAGCCCCTCTCCATATGGTGGCAAGTGCTGTCTCTCCGTTCCTTTCAGACCCTAGGGTGGGTAGTGCTGCTCTTAATTGGCTGTGAAGGCAGGGCAGGGAGCTGGAGGCTTCTGCCCATATCTTTTAAGCCCTCCAGCTCCCATCCACTGCCATGGCCTGGGCTGCAAACTTGGGCATCTGAGTCCAGCCCCCTCCTTCCAGTCCCAGGCTGCTTGGATGGGGAAGGGGCAGCCCCTGAGGACAGCCACAGCACCTCTCCCCCAACACTAACTTCACAGGCACTGAAGCTGCAAGGAGCAAAAGAGGAATTAGCATCTGCAGGTGCCCTCAGAAAAAGCCCCACAGGGAGGGTCAGGCGTGAACTGCTGCAGCCCTTGAGGAGCTCCTGATGGACACACCTTAGAGCCTCAGAGTCGCCAGCTTCATCCTTCCAGGCCCCCAGCACAGGGCCTGACACCAACAGGCTCAGAAACCCCCAATGTCAAGTTCAAAGCCTGGCTCATGGCAATGGCTCTACAGCCTGCCTTCATGGTGACCCAGAGCAGCTCTCCGGTTGCAGTTTCTTTTTTTGTTTTTTTTAAATAAGTTTAGTGAAGTAGCACATTTCATTACAGAGCAATTAGAAAAACTAAGGTTAAAAGTTCATGGTTCACGCATTGCTGAAGCCTGGCTTGGAGAATTTTGAGCATTACTCTACTGGTGTGTGAGATGAGTGCAATTGTGCGGTAGTTTGAGCATTTTGGGGATTGCCTTTCTTTGGATTGGAATGAAAACTGATCTTTTACAGTCCTGTGGCCACTGCTGAGTTTTCCAAATTTGCTGGCATATTGCATCCAGCACTTTCACAGCATCATCTTTTAGGATTTGAAATAGGTCAACTGGAATTCCATCACCTCCACTAGCTTTGTTCGTAGTGATGCTTTCTAAGGCCCACTTGACTTCACATTCCAGGATGTCTGGCTCTAGGTGAGTGATCACACCATTGTGATTATCTGGGTTGTGAAGATCTTTTTTGTACAGTCCTTCTGTGTATTCTTGCCACCTCTTCTTAATATCTTCTGCTTCTGTTAGGTCCATACCATTTCTGTCCTTTATCAAACCCATCTTTGCATGAAATGTTCCCTTGGCATCTCTAATTTTCTTGAAGAGATCTCTGTCTTTCCCATTCTGTTGTTTTCCTCTATTTCTTTGCATTGATTGCTGAGGAAGGCTTTATTATCTCTCCTTGCTATTCTTTGGAACTCTGCATTAAAATGGGACTATCTTTCCTTTTCTCCTTTGCTTTTCACTTCTCTCCTTTTCACAGATATTTGTAAGGCCTCCTCAGACACCATTTTGCCTTTTTGCATTTCTTTTCCACGGGGATGGTCTTGATCCCTGTCTCCTGTACAATGTCAGGAACCTCCATCCATAGTTCATCAGGCTCTCTGTCTATCAGATCTAGTCCCTTAAATCTATTTCCCACTTCCACTGTATAGTCATAAGGGGTTTGATTTAGGTCATATTTGAATGGTCTAGTGGTCATCCCTACTTTCTTCAATTTAAGTCTGAAGTTGGCAATAAGGAGTTCATGATCTGTCTTGTTTCTGCTGACTGTATAGAGCTTCTCCATCTTTGGCTGCAAAGAATATAATCAATCTGATTTCGGCGTTGACCATCTGGTGATGTCCATGTGTAGAGTCTTCTCTTGTGTTGTTGGAAGAGGGTGTGGTTCAGCAATACGTGAACCGTGAACTTCCAGATGTTCAAGCTGGTTTTAGAAAAGGCAGAGGAATCAGAGGTCAAATTGCCAGCATCTGCTGGATCATCAAAAAAGCAAGAGAGTTCCAGAAAAACATCTATTTCTGCTTTATTGACTAGGCTAAAGCCTTTGACTGTGTGGATCACAATAAACTGTGAAAAATTCTGAAAGAGATGGGAATACCAGACCACCTGACCTGCCTCTTGAGAAACCTATATGCAGGTCAGGAAGCAACAGTTAGAACTGGACATGGAACAACAGACTGGTTCCAAATAGGAAAAGGAGTACACCAAGGCTGTATATTGTCACCCTGCTTATTTAACTTATATGCAGAGTACATCATGAGAAACGCTGGGCTGGATGAAGCACAAGCTTGAATCAAGATTGCCAGGAGAAATATCAATAACCTCAGAATTGCAGAGACATCCCCTTTATGCAGAAGGTGAAAGGAACTAAAAAGCCTCTTTTGATGAAGCTGAAAAAGTTGGTTTAAAGCCTCAACATTCAGAAAACTAAGATCATGGCATCTGGTCCTATCAGTTCATGGCAAATAGATGGGGGAAACAGTGGAAACAGCGACAGACTTTATTTTGGTGGGCTCCAAAATCACTGCAGATGGTGACTGCAGCCATGAAATTAAAAGATGCTTACCCCTTGGAAGGAAAGTTATGACCAACCTAGATAGCATATTAAAAAGCAGAGACATTACTTTGCCAGCAAAGGTCTGTCTAGTCAAGGCTATGGTTTTTCCAGTGGTCATGTATGGATGTGAGAGTTGGACTGTGAAGAAAGTTCAGCGCCGAAAAATTGATGCTTTTGAACTGTGGTGTTGGAGAAGACTCTTAAGAGTCCCTTGGACTGCAAGGAGATCCAACCAGTCTATCCTAAAGGAGATCAGTGCTGGGTGTTCATTGGAAGGACTGATGCTGAAGCTGAAACTCCAATACTTTGGCTACCTCATGTGAAGAGCCGACCCATTTGAAAAGACCCTGATGCTGGGAAAGATTGAGGGCAGGAGGAGAAGGGGACAACAGAGGATGAGATGGCTGGATGGTATCACCAACTCGATGGACACGGGTTTGAGTAAACTCCGGGAGTTTGTGATGGACAGGGAGGCCTGACGTGCTGCGATTCATGGGGTCGCAGAGTCAGACACAACTGAGTGACTGAACTAAGGTTAAAAGGGAAAAAAAATGTCCTATATTCCCACTCCCATCAGAGAGACACATTAACATTTTTACCTTTTCACCAAGATTTCCATGTGTTTATCTACACACAAATATATTTTACAAAGATGGCTTTGTACTACGTGTACAATTTTGTAACCTTCGTTTCCACTTGACAATACTTCATGTTCAGCTTTCAATGTCAGCACACCCAGCTCTACATCATTTTTAATGACTACACCGCAATCCTTTGGGTCAATATTCTAAAATTCATTTAACCAAGCCCCTGTTGTTGGCTATTTATGCTGCTTTCAAATCTGTTCCTGTTATAAACAAACCTGCAGTGAATATTTTTGTGCACACCGTCCGCGCCCTTGAGGAATTTGCAGTATAAGAAACTGGGACAGAGATACCATCACTTTCATTTATGGCAGGGGAAAAACTGATGCCAATTGTTTTTAATGAAAATACTGATAATAAAAGCCACTTACATTAAGCATATACTTTGTGCCAGGCACTGTGCTAAAGACTTTATACACCAACTCTGTGAGACTGGGATTATTCATATCCTTATTTTGCAGAGAAGGAAAAAGATGGCAACTCACTCCAGTATTCTTGCCGGGGAAGCCCCATGGACAGAGGAATCTGGCGGGCTACAGTCTGTGGGTCACAAAGAGTCCGACATGACTTAGTGACTAAACAACAACAATTATTTTGCTGAAAAGGAAATGGAAGCTCAAAAAGAGCACACGTGACTTGCCCAAGGTCACATTGTAGGTATGTGGCAGACAGAATTGAAGCAGCCATCTAAAGACTCCCCAAAACAAGGTCTAGGCTAAACACTAGATTTTCTCTTGAAAGTTACACCAGCTTCATGTTCCAGAATTTCAACCTCAGACCTTATCAGGTTCAAATTGAAATAATGGAACAGTACTAATAGACCGCTGATGGCAGATTCTGTTTTCCTCCCTAATATGCACACCTCTGTGTGATGGGAGTTTGAAACTCTCCCCTTTGAGAGTAGAATGTGTTTTCCTGACCCTGGAACCAGCACTGGCTGTAGTGGTTTGCTTTAACCATTACAATGGGGCAGAAGGCATGTTGCACCGGTTCCAGCCTTAGGTCTCTAGAGGTCCCTCATCTGGGAACCGTGCTTTTGTGAACAAGCTCAGGTTAGCCCCCTGGAGGATGCAAGATATTGGACTCAGTGGCCCCATGTCCCCAGCCCATGGAAGCTAGCTGCCTGGCACGTGACCAAAAATATAGGAGTCCATCATAACCACCCACGTAGTTGTGAGCTCACGACGCTTAGCATTTTCAGCCCACCGGGTTGTGGGGTGGCTGTTACACAGCAAAGACTAATGGGCACCTGACTGGGTTCTGTGAAGGTGATGCAGTCTGGGG